>NC_140992.1:83947860-84215360 GCF_052327205.1 Somniosus microcephalus
CTCTTAATTTTTCTCCTCTTATTTTTTCCTCTTACTCTTTTTCTCTCCTCTATTCTTTTTCCCATCTAATTTTTTTTTCCCTCTAATTTTTCCTCTTATTTTTTCCCTCTTACTTCTTTTTCTTCCTCTTATTTTTTTCCTCTTATTTTTTTTCCCTCTCTACCTTCTTTTCTTCTCTTCCACAAACTCAAAAACCCACCTCTAATAATAATCCCTCCTCTTCCCCCTCTCTCCTCAACCCCCACCACCAACCCCCACCCCCACCAACCCCCCCCACCACCACCCCCCACCTCAAACCCCCCCCACCACAAACCCCCCCCACAACCACAACCCCCCACCCAACCCCCACCAACCCCCCCCCAACCCACAAACCCCCCCCACCTCACCACCCCCACCACCAACCACAACCCCACCACACCACTACCCCACCCCCCAACCACAACCCCACCCCACCTCCCCAACCCCCCCAACCCCCACCCCACCACTTCCCCCCCACCACTCTCCCCCCACCACAACCCCCCACCTCCCCCCCAACCCTTCCCCCCCCCACCACTTCCCCCCCACCCCACCAACCTCCCCCACCCCCCAACCCAACACCCCCACACAACCTCCACCAACCCACCAACACCCCACCACCACTTCCACCCCCCTCCACCCCTTCCCCCCCCACAACCCCCCCACACTCCCCCCCCCACAACCCCCCACTCACCCCCTCCCAACACTCCCCCCTCCCCCCTCAACCCCTCCCCCTCCCCAACCCTCCCCCACCCACCTCTCCCCCCCTCCCCACCAACCTCTTCCCCCCCCTCCCCCTCCTACCTCTTCCCCCCCCCTCCCCTCCTACCTCTTCCCCCTCCTACCTCTTCCCCCCCCTACCTCTTCCCCCCCACCTCTTCCCCCCCACCTCTTCCCCCCCACCTCTTCCCACCCCACTCTTCCCCCCACCTTCCCCCCCGCTTCTTCCCCCCCCCGCCTCTTCCCCCCCCGCCTCTTCCCCCCCGCCTCTTCCCCCCCCACTCTTCCCCCCCACTCTTCCCCCCCACTCTTCCCCCCCGCTTCTTTCCCCCCCCGCCTCTTTCCCCCCCGCCTCTTTCCCCCCCGCCTCTTTCCCCCCCGCCTCTTTCCCCCCCGCCTCTTTCCCCCCGCCCTTCCCCCCGCCTCTTCCCCCCCGCCTCTTCCCCCCTCCGCCTCTTCCCCCCGCCTCTTCCCCCCCGCCTCTTTCCCCCCCCGCCTCTTTCCCCCCCGCCTCATTCCCCCCCTCCCCTCCACAAACCCCCCTCCTACCCCCCTCCACAACCCCCACCCCCACCAACCACAACCCCCCCACCCCCACCCACTCACCCCCCACCCCCCAACCACAACCCCCACCCACACCACCACCCCCCCACCCCCCACCAACCCACCCCCCTCCCCTCCCCACCCCACCACCTACCCCCCACCCCCACCACCCACAACCCCCCCACCCCCACCTACCACCTCCCCCCCACCCCCACCTACCACTACCCCCCTCCCCCTCCACCCTCTCCCCCCCCTCCCCCACCAACCCTCCCCCCCACCAACCTCAACCCCCCTCCCCCTCCTACCTCTACCCCCTCCCCCTCCTACCTCTTCCCCCCTCCCCCACCTACCTCTTCCCCCCTCCCCCTCCTACCTCTTCCCCCCCCCCCTCCTACCTCTTCCCCCCTCCTACCCTCCCCCTCCCCCTCCCCCACCTACCTCTTCCCCCCCACAACTCTTCCCCCCTCCCCTCCTCCTACCCCCTCCCCCTCCAACCTCTTCCCCCCTCCTACCACCTCCCCCCCACACTCTCCCCCACCACCTCTTCCCCCAACTCTTTCCCCCCCACCCACCACTCTCCCCCTCCCCTCCTACCTCTTCCCCCCCCCCACCTCCTCTCCCCCCCCTCCCCCTCCTACCCTTCCCCCCTCCCCCTCCCACCTCTTCCCCCCCAGCTCTTCCCCCTCCCACCTCTTCCCCCCTCTCCCCCTCCTATCTCTTCTCCCCCCCTCCCCCTCCTACCTCTTCCCCCCCTCCCCCTCCTACCTCTTCCCTCCCGCTCCTACCTCTCCCCCCCTCCCCTACCTCTTCCCCCCCCTCCCCCTCCTACCTCTTCCCCCCTCCTCCTCCTACCTCTTCCCCCCTCCCGTCCTACCTCTTCCCCCCTCCCGTCCTACCTCTTCCCCCCTCCCGTCCTACCTCTTCCCCCCTCCCGTCCTACCTCTTCCCCCCCCGTCCTACCTCTTCCCCCCTTCCCCCTCCTACCTCTTCCCCCCTCCCCCTCCTACCTCTTCCCCCCCTCCCCCTCCTACCTATTCCCCCCCTCCCCCTCCTACCTCTTTCCCCCCCTCCCCCTCCTACCTCTTCCCCCCTCCCCCTCCTACCTCTTCCCCCCTCCCCCTCCTACCTCTTCCCCCCTCCCCCTCCTACCTCTTCCCCCCCCTCCCCTCCTACCTCCCCCCCCTCCCCCTCCTACCTCTTCCCCCCCCCTCCCTCTCCCCCCCACCTCTTTCCCCCCCCTCCCCCTCCCCCCTCTTCCTTCCTCTCCCCCCTCCCCCTCCTACCTCTCCCCCCCTCCCCTCCTACCTCTTCCCCCTCCCCCTCTCCTCCTCCTACCTCTCCCCCTCTCCTCCTCCTACCTCTTCCCCCCCTTACCTCTTTCCCCCTCCTCCCCCTACCTCTTCCCCCCCTCCCCCTCCTACCTCTCCCCCCCTCCCCCTCCTACCTCTTCCCCCCCCCTCCCCCTCCTACCTCTTCCCCCCCTCTACCTCTTCCCCCCTCCCCCCCACCTCTTCCCCCACCTCTTCCCCCCTCCCCCTCCTACCTCTCTTCCCCCCTCCCTCCCCCTCCTACCTCTCTTCCCCCCTCCCCCTCCCCCCTCTCTTCCCCCCCTCCCCCTCCTACCTCTCTTCCCCCACCCCCCCCACTCCCTCTCTCCCCCCCTCCCCCATCCTCTCCCCTGCCCGAGCCCTCATTCCCCGCTCCAATCCCTCTTTCCGCCCCGGGGCCCGGGCCTCGGCACCTGGATGAACGCGTTCCCTTGGACACTTTTGGTGGCCTCGGCCGTCACTCTGATGCCGTTGGCCGAGGCGAACACCCGCAAAGACATGGCCCAGCCGAGTCCAGCGCCCCGGTCAGCTCGAGGTCCGCAGCCGCTGTTCGGCCGCAGGCCACAAAGCACCCGAGCTCAGCGCCGGCGATGGCTCCACGGAGCTCCGTGCCGCCCCACGCACTGACATGGCCCCGCCCTCCCGAGCTGGCTTGAAGAGCGCCGATTGCGGCTGTGAGAGACGGCCGGCGGGCCCGGTTGCCGGGGTAACCCTTCCCGCTCTCCAAGCCCCGCCCGAGATTAGCACTCCCGAGAGCCCCGTCCCCCCCGCCCGAGCCGAGCGGGGAACAGAGAGAGACGCCGCGTCTCAGCTGCTCCTGCTGCGCGCGCACCCTTTACTAAGGTAGCGGCGCTCGGCTGAGGCCCGCCCCAAAGCCTTCACAAAGATGGTGGCGATCGGGGGCCGCTTGTTGACTGGGGCCGGGAGGTGCCTAGCTCAGGCGTGGGTGCGGAGGAGAGGCCGAGGCTTTGAGGCCTACCTGGAAAAATGGGGAAAGGTAGGAAAATTAATGAGATTAGATAAAAGATTTAGAAAGTAATTAACTTTTTTTAAAAACAATATGTGTTTTAAAAGCAACGTTTTTTTTAAAGACGCAAAAAGCGGGAAAAAGAAAGGAAAAGTTTGGAAGCAAGATGGCGGCGACTCACCTCGGTTCAGAACGATAAGGCCCGCCCACACGCACCGATTGGTCGACCGTCAGGTCACCAAAGCGTAGGATTGGTCAATCGTCCCATCACTCGACCGTAGGAGGGCCCAGCCGCACGCGCCAGGAACCCGGCGTACAATTGGTCGACCTCGAGGTCACTCTATTGCTAATGAGCGGATAATGAGATGCTAATGAGCGGAATGTTGAACGTTTTTTGGATACCGCGGGCACGATTTTTGTCCGGCCGAAACGTCAATACGCTTACGACCGTTTCGGAACGGTAAGCTTTCTTTTGACGTAACGCACGCGTAGGTACGCTCTATAACTTTCGAGCCCATAGCCGGACAGACGCACACGTGAGGACAGACAGACAGACAGATAGACAGACAGAACGATCCATTTATATATATATATAGACTAGCTGGGGGAGCCTGGCTTTGCCAGGGCTGTTTTGGGCTGGGCGGTTTAAATCGAGTCCCAGGCTTTGGGGCTTCTCTGTGTCCCTCTGTGAATCTGCTGCTGGGCAACATTTTAAATCAAGTCCCAGGCTTTTGGGCCCTGTCTCTGTGTCCCTCAATCTGCTGCCGGGCAACATTTCTACCTTTTAATACCTTGAAAGATGAAAGTGAAAGTACTTATAAAACGTTTTTGGTAAATCTTTTAAAAATAACATAAGAGATACTAACTTTTTCGAAGCCGGATCAGCAGATTTTGAGCTGGAAGTAAATGGGGTTTTTAGCTTGAGGCAATGGCTGCCACATCCCTGAGATGAAAACGATTAGTCCCGCCCACAGACGCAGCGATTGGCCAACCATCAGGCGACTGAACTGTAGGATTGGTCAATGGTGACGGCACAGGATTGGTCGAACCTTGACGTCAGTCAATCAATGCTAATTAGCAGATAATGAGTTTAATTTTGAAGGTTTTTTGCATAAGGCGCGAACAATTTTCGTCCGACCGAAAAGTAAATATGCTTACGACCGTCCCAGAACCGTAAGCTTTCTTTGGAGGTAACGCACGCGTAGGTACGCTCTATAACTTTCGAGCGCATAGCCGGACAGACGCACACCGGAGGACAGACAGACAGAACGATCCTTTTTATATATATAGATAGATAGATAGATTTTCTTTCTCTTATTACCTTACAATTTGTTTACTGGGCAACAATATTGTTGTGCCATTATGTTTGTCCTCCAGTCAACCATTCAACTGGTAACGTAACGTTTTTGTGCAATTGTACCATGAATCCAATTCCATACTGATCCACCAGACAGATGTTAATTTATTACTAAAGTACTATTAACCAGTTAGCCACTGTCTTTTTCAATATAGAACTTACCTTACTTTCCCCAAGTAAGTGAAATAGAGGCTATGTAGTGGAAAAGTATGAAATATATATTTATATTTCATTAGTTGCCTTGTAACTTACAATAACCAGTAGATGATGCTTCCTACAGTTAGAACTTTTTAAACACCATTGCAGTTCTAATGATTGTACCAGCTACCCACAGGTGGGAAATTCCCTTCTTGATCAGGTAGTGCACATCTCAAATTGAGACGCTCAAGTCTAACAATGACTTTATTCCACAATAATGTTGCACACTGGGATATAGGTAATATTCTCACCATGTCACTTGTCAATCTGAAAAACAGAGACCTCTCCTCCTTAAGATCCTTTTTAAAACCCACCTCTTTGACTAAGTTTTTAGTCACCTCTCCTATTGGCGTGACATCCCATTTTTGACTGATTACACTTCTGAGAAATGCTTTGGGATGGTTTTCTACATTAAAGGCGCTTAAAAAATCCAAGTTTTTGTTGTTGAAATGTGTTGCATACATGGGCCCTGATGCAATATTTAAACAATTTATGGACCCAGTTTTATATCATATGCAACAAAGTTGTAATTCTGTTATACCTGTTTGGGTGCACAGGTTGTTTAGTGTCATGTCATGCTGGGAGCATTGCAGTACTTATTTGCACAATGGATATAAGAATAAACGTTAAGAAACCCTAAAATAAGAAATAAGGCCTAACTAGGGTGTAGACACCTAATTTAAAATAATACACACTCTTTCCCTGTCCCACAGATTTTTGTTAATATTCATTCTCTGGATATGGGTGTCGCTAGCAAGGCCAGCATTTATTACCCATCTCTAGTTGCCCTTGAGCATGGGTATTCTAGAAAGTTCTGGTAACATGGTTCTCCTGAAAGGTTTTTAGTTTTACATTAGAAATGGTGGGTTTTTTTTCAGTGACAAGTTTGTAATGTGGGAAAAGATATATTTCTGTCAATTTATGAGATTTATTACCACTGCCATTTAGGACTGTAAGGACATCGTTCAATGCTATTTACCTTCAGAGTCTACTACTTCTAAAATTAATCAATTTTTGCAATCATTTTTAATAATATAGTTCCATCAATATTTAATTGAAAATGTTCACTGTTATTGTGCAACCTATACATTTGTGACCAGTTTAAGCCACTCTTATACACTAATAACTCTCTCCATGTAATTTAAATTCACAAGATTGCAAATGAAAATTCTCCCTTTCTAGAGGTTGTACCGCACCCCATTAATGCCCTTGCTGTACAGTTTTCTTGAAAAGTGGTGTATCCTGCACGTGTGAGCACTGTTCTATATTGTGATGGGCGTATTCATTGTCAAGCAAAGCATTCACCCCGCAACAGATCTGCTCCTGGTACAGCTTTCCCCTCCCCCTAATAAACTCTTCTTGAATAAAACAAGGTTTCTGCCTTAAAGACATCGCCTACCTAATCCTAACTCAAACCTAACCCTAACTCAAACCTAACCCTAATTGTAAACACAGAAAATTACATTCTCAAATAAAATTACCAGCAAAGCCATAGAAGAATTTGAAAATGCAGATGAGGATCTTTGCCACCTCATTGGGACCAGTGGAGCTGGCTGAGGACATAAGGCATGGATTCACAGATTTTCTGGGGGATAGGACTCAAGAGGTGGAGATCTGGATTAGCTGTAGTTTGTGAAAGTTGGATGTGGAGAGGCTGTCAAAGAGAATGTTTCAGAAATTGATCCTTATGGTGATGCATGTTTCAGTGGCATATGGAGTTATTATTTAGCATATGCAGACTCGGCATATAATTCCAGCTATTTTAGAGCATTGTCATTGCCAGCGTGCTAAGTGCATAGGCCACCAGATACTGTAGTTAGTGGGCATGATTCAATGTTAATTGGACATGGTTTGCATTTGTCAGCAAAGACATTTGTCGATGTCATGAAGACCCCATAGGTGAAGATTTGAGATGTGATGTCCCTGTTCAGTTTGGGAAGGCAATGCGTTCTCGTTATGCCCCCTGTGAGTAATCAGTTTATTGATGAAGCTAATGAGGCAACTGACAGTCCGAATAACAGAATCTACAGATCAATCATGGTCAATCGGAAAGTGATTCGAGGGATTGATGGGATGGATGAGCAGATAGTAATGTGGCAATAATACATTCAGGGACCTTGGAGAAAAAGTTTAGATTCAAGATAAGTCAGTAGTTTGTGAGCATATATGAGTCGAGGGTGGGTTTTTATAAGGAAGGGGATAATTCGGGCAATTTTGAAAGTAGTTAAAAAAATGTTTGAAGAATGGAAAAGGCTGAAAATGAAGCATGAGCCAGGAAGAAAATTTAGAAATTCTATTTGTTTTTTTTGTACCTGCTGCTTTGCCTGTTGTTGGTTAGGGGATTCAGTTGCTCCATAGATTCTTCACGTAGTTTAGTTTTCATGTACTTCCTTTGGAAGTTGTTGATCCTGTACATTTTGTGAGTTTGCTGAAGTTGATGTCTGAAAGGCTTGTCTTGAAGCTAACGATCGAGATGGTTCTGTTTGTTGTGTAGTTTTATATTATGTGGTAATTTCTGACAGGATTTGTGAATTTTAAATTTTGTGTATCTGTTGTAAGTCTTCATTTGAAAAGTCATTGGCTCAACAGAATAGGTTTGTAAAATTTGTCATTTTATGTCAAATTTATTTTGTTCACTGACTTTCTTTGATGCGTGTAGCATTTTTATTCTTTGCTTTGCTTTGTGCAGTATTTCCATGTTTGATTGCTTTGTAGTGTGGTTGGTATGGTAACAAAGGTCTGAAGTCATCAGGAGTCATTATATGCAAATATTTAGTACTAGAGACTATGGGTAGTGGACTTGAATGTGGCTGATGAATGGATTAAAAAAAAATATTTTCATTATTTTGAGAGTTTTTCCTAAATGTTTTCATAAGTTTAACTTTGTTCAGAATTTTAGAAATAATATTTTTCTTGCTTTGAATGTAAAAGAGTGCCATCAGCAGTGTAGCATTTGGTCACATGATTGAAGTTAGTCCCATTAAAAAAAAGTGTTAACACATACTGAGAGAGATCCATTATATAGACAGAGGATATGTCATGACCAGAAGTGAGATAATAAAACATATCCATAGATGAGGGTCAGAAATGATGAAGTCATAAGAGGGTTATTGTCAACCTTGTAAGTTGAGATATTCATATCTCACTGTTGACTATGACAACAGTTGCAATTGCAGTTACAATGTATGTTTTAAATATCATATATTAGTATATCGTATATCACTCACTGTCACTCCAAATAGTGCAAGGATAGAAACATAGAAACATAGAAGATAGGAGCAGGAGTAGGCCATTCGGCCCCTCGAGCCTGCTCCGCCATTCAGTAAGATCATGGCTGATCATCCAAGCTCAGTACCCTGTCCCTGCCTTCTCCCCATATCCCTTGAGCCCTTTAGCCTTAAGAAATATATCCAACCCCTTCTTGAATATATTTAATGAATTCGCCTCTGCTGCCTTCTTTGGCAGAGAATTCCACAGGTTCACCACTCTCTGGGTGAAGAAATTCCTCCTCATCTCTGTCCTAAATGGCTTACCCCTTATCCTTAGACTGTGACCCCTGGTTCTGGACTCCCCAACCATCGGGAACATCCTTCCAGCATCTAGTCTGCTAGTCCTGTTAGAATTTTATAAGTTTCGATGAGATCCCCTCTCATTCTTCTAAACTCCAGTGAGTACAAGCCCAATCGACCCAATCTCTCCTCATATGTCATTCCTGCCATCCCAGGTATCAGCCTGGTGAATCTTCGCTGCACTCCTTCCATGGCAAGAACATCCTTCCTCAGATAAGGCAACCAAAACTGCACACCATACTTAAGGTGTGGCCTCACCAAGGCCCTGTACAACTGCAGCAAGACATCCTTGTTCCTGTACTCAAACCCTCTCGCTGCGAAGGCCAACATACCATTTGCCGCCTTAACCGCCTGCTGCACCTGCATGCTTAGTTTCAGCGACTGGTGCACAAGGACGCCCAGGTCTCGTTGCACTTCCCCTTCTCCCAATCTATTGCCATTCATATAATAATCTGCCTTCCTGTTTTTGACACCAAAGTGGATAACCTCGCATTTATCCACGTTATATTGCATCTGCCATGCTTCTGCCCAATCACCCAACCTGTCCAAATCATACTGAAGTTTCTCGGCATCCTCCACACAGCACACACGCCCACCCAGCTTTGTGTCGTCTGCAAACTTGGAGATATTGGGCCAGTAATTCCGGTCCCAACGCGTGAGTACGGACGGGGTACTCACGCATGGGCCGGATGGAAGTGCCGGTTTTCAGGATGCACAGCGCATGCGCTGAAAACCAGCATTTCCTGTCCTCTAAACCAAGGGGTTAAGAGGCGGAACGCGTGTGACGTATCAGGCAGCGCGTGCGTGCTGAAATTCGTTTTTTTGTAAAGAGTTGCCCGTGCGTAAAGGCCTCCGGTTTTTACGCTTGAAAAAACCAGACGTAAGTACTTTGTTTTACAGGTAAGTGGTCTATTAATACAATTTAGAATTTTTTTTCCACAGGTTTATTATTTTTAAAGAATTTACAGTAAGGTAAGTGTATTTTTAGACCTGATTTGTTAAAAAAAAAAATTTTTTAATTTGATTAATTGTTTAAAATAGTTTTTTACAGTTATTCATAGTTCATTTATTTAGTGGGATGTTTTTTTAACTTTTATTTGTAGTTAAAGTGCTGTTTTGGGCGCCCTGAGTTTTCATGAGTTTGACCGTTCTTACTATCAAACTCATGAATGAACTTTTGCAAACTCCCATTGGTTGCCCAGTGCCCACGTGATCCCAGCCGGCTCATCAAAATAACTACGCTTTAATTCTGTTTAAAACTACTTTACATTATTCAAAATAATGTAAAAGTATTTAAAACTTTATAAAAGTTACCTAAAGATTAATAAAAATACAAAAAATGTATTTAAAATGCTGCTCTGCATGTAAAATTGCTTTGCAGCTTGTGTTAAAAATTGGGGGCATGGCCTATGTTAAGGAGACCTCAAGGGGCGTGTCTAACTTAGACTCGGTGCTCGAGGCTTCGCGCTGGCAGCACTCCTGGGTGGCGTGACGTCAGATGCTGCCCGGGAGTAACCAACTGAAAACAGGAATTGCAAGCATCCCGGGAGCAGAACGGCAGGCGCGCCGGGTAAGTGCACATCGGGGGCTTGCACGCGCGGCAAGCCCCCGAACCTAATTTCTGGGCCAATACATCTAGTTCCCTCGTCCAGATCATTAATATATATTGTGAATAGCTGGGGTCCAAGGACCGATCCCTGCAGTACCCCACTAGTCACTGCCTGCCACTCAGAAAAAGAGCCGTTTATTCCAACTCTTTGCTTTCTGTCTGCCAACCAGTTCTCTATCCAAGTCAATACCTTGCCCCCAATCCCATGTGCCTTAATTTTACATGCTAATCTCTTATGCGGGACCTTATCGAAAGCCTTTTGAAAATCCAAATACAGCACATCCACTGGTTCTCCCTTATCTATTTTACCAGTTACATCCTCAAAAAATTCCAGTAGATTAGTCGAGCACGATTTACCTTTTCAAAATCCATGTTGACTTTGTCCGATCCGGTCACTTTTTTCCAAGTGCTCTGCTATTACATCCTTTATAATGGACTCTAGCATTTTCCCCACTACCAATGTCAGGCTTACCGGTCTGTAATTCCCCATTTTCTCTCTACCACCCTTTTTGAACACTGGGGTAACATTAGCTACCCGCCAATCCATGGGTACTGTTCCAGAATCTATCGAATGTTGGAAGATGACCAGCAATGCATCTACTATTTCTAGGGCCACTTCCTTAAGTACCCTAGGATGTAGATTATCAGGCCCTGGAGATTTATCGGCCCTCAATCCCATCAATTTCCCTAACACCATTTCCCTACAAATACTGATTTCTATCAGTTCCTCCCTTTCATTAGACACTATGTTCCCCGACATCTTTGGGAGGTTATTTGTGTCCTCCTTTGTGAAGACAGAACCAAAGTATGTATTTAATTGGTCTGCCATTTCTTTGTTCCCCATTATAAATTCCCCTGATTCTGACTGCAAGGGACCTATGTTTGACTTCACCAATCTTTTTCCCTTCACATATCTATAAAAGCTTTTACAGTCAGTTTTTATGTTCCCTGAAAGCTTACTCTCATACTCTATTTCCCCCCTCTTAATTAATCCCTTTGTCCTCCTTTGTTGGATCCTAAACTGCTCCCAATCCTCAGGTTTACTGCTTTTTCTGGCCAATTTATATGTCCTCTCCTTGCAGCTTATGCTATCCCTAATTTCCCTTGTTAGCCACGGTTGAGTCACCTTTTTTGTTTTATTTTTATGCCAAACTGGGATGAACAAATTCTGTAGTTCATCCATGCGATCTTTGAATGTTTGCCATTGCCCATCCACCATCAACCCTTTGAGTGACATTCCCCAATTAATCCTACCCAACTCGCACCTCATACCATCGTAGTCTCCTTTATTTAAATTCAGGACCCTAGTCTCTGATTCAACTATTTCACTCTCCATCTTAATGAAGAATTCTATCATATTATGATCGCTCCGACCCAATGCAGTACATTTTACAACCTGACACATTTGTGTGACTTTTGACATGCCTTGGTGGCAACTATTTTTGAAATCTGGACTTTACAATCCTATGCTCATCTATCACTCCCTTTCTATCATTACTTCACCTGCACTTTTGCTCTTTCATCTCCATCTCTCTCTCTCTCTATTTATCTCTCTCAACCTCTTTTCTCACTTTCATTTTCTCTTTCCCATCACTTCTTTCTCACTGTCTCCCTTGTTTCCGTCTCTCTCATTCCACCTGTACCCTTCTCTCATTCTTGACTTTTATCCCTCCTCTCTCTATCTCTCTTTCACCTTCCTCTTTCATTCCCTCTCCATGTGTAATGCATATTCCCTCTCTAATCTGTCTTGTTTCTGCCACAGAGACCAGTAGCTCCCTGGGTACAGAACTTCAAATATTGCAGCTCTCCACCTGTTGCACATGTATCCCCTAATAGCAGCCAATGGAAGGGAAAGAGCAGGAAAATGCAAAGACTAATTTCAAGGATACTATCTTATATTTCATGGCAGCCTATTCGGAACAGTGTTGGCAGAAATTTGGGAGTGAGTTGCCTTCACAATCTCGTTGCAAATTCCCTGAGGGAATGGGAGGGAGAAAAATGAGGGGAGAGATTGCATATCGCTCTAATTCTCTATTAGAACTGCTGTAAAATGTTAAGGTTACATTACAGACTTTTTCATGTAACTGTACAGGATTGATTTTGTGACTGAGAGTAAGAGCCCATTTACCACGGGATCATCGATACAAAATTCTGAGTTTTCCCTGAACAATATTTTAAAAATACTCGGACCAATGGAAGCCAGTATTGCACTGCAGGTTTGTGCTTGTGCCGCTCCTCATTTGCTCTTTTTCCAGGTTAACCAGATCAAAACTCAAGGGAGACTGCCTATTTTATTAGCCCAAATTGCCTCCTTTTGGGTTGTTCTGCATCTTGTGCATTGAGCTTGGGTGCATGGCTAGGGGCTAAACAAAGTATCCAAAGAGCCACACTTTGGTTAAAGAAGAGGCGCATGCAGCTCATGGGAGGTGGGTTGGCCAGTCCTGGTATATGATATCACAAAAATCTTTGCATTAAATTATTGCCTTTTAACTCCCCACCTTCCAATAAATACTTCTAGTACTGTATTATTAAACAGTATTTTTACATTTCTAGGATGAACATTTTCTTAAACTTGCTAAGTGCTTTATGATGTCACAAAATCAGAATACTGGAAATAAAGAAATTGATGTGTGAATGGAACGTTAGTTTATATGATGATTGTTTCAAATAAGCTCTTCTAACATAACTTTATTTCCTGTAGACCCATTCCAATAAATGCCATGCAGGAAAATAAGGACTGATCAAAATGAAAAAAAAGAAAGAAGTCGTTGGTACTTTGTTTCAAGAACTTACTTGCCCAGCCTGTGGAAAACTTTACAACAACCCATATTTGTTGCCTTGCGATCATAGTTTATGTGATAGCTGTCTCAACAAAGAAATAAAGCATGAGAAAAGGGGTCAAATAAGTGTTAAGTGCCCTTTGTGCAAGGAAAACTTCTGTTTCAACCGAGAAGATGAAGTTAAGTTCCCAGAGAACTATTTGCTAAACAGTACTGTGACAAGGTATAGACAAGAAGGACTTAATGCTGCTGCTGAAAATGTCAAGAAGAAAAAGCGAAAAACAAAAGGAAAAATAAACCCCCAGCAAATTCAGATCTTCTGCCAGCTCTGTGATGAAAAAGACAATCATGTGGCTATGAAAAAGTGTGTCAATTGCAATCTGAATTTCTGTGAAAAATGTCTTCGAAAAATTCACAAGAATAAGGCATTTCTGTCTCATGTTTTGATAGATCCTTCATCTTACATTGAAGATCAGATTAAGTGTTTCTTCCATCCTTTTACAAATCTGAAACATTACTGTGTACAGGATAAATTGCCAATCTGTGATGAATGCAAATTGAGTACCCACAGGAATCACCGTTTATATTCTCTTGACCTAGCGTTCCAATGTGAAATAGCAGAAATGCAGAAGAATGTCTCCCAATTCACAGAAGGTACGTGCAATGCAAACAGAGCCCATTTGACACCTATTTGAGTTTATCAGTGGTACTTGTTATTAATCTACATGAATTAGCTAAGATTTATATAAGATTTATACTTTGAAGACAATAACTTCATTGAAAGCCATTGGGGGTAAAATTGGTCTTGGGCTGTATCGTAAAACCTTCCGTTGAAGTCAGTGGAAAAGAAAAAAAAAGGTCATCGACCTGAAACGTTAACTCTCTTTCTCTCTCCACAGATGCCGCCTGACCTGCTGAGTATTTCCAGCATTTTCTGTTTTTATTTCAGATTTCCAGCATCCGCAGTATTTTGCTTTTGTTTTGGAAAAGAAAATCAGGCTGCTTGTAAAACAGGCTGCCGATTCACCATTGCCCATTTTCCGCTACCGTCCAAGACCAATTTCACCTCTTTTCAGTTTATTAATACCTACAAATGTAATTTATTTGCCTGACTTTCAATTATGGTAGGTTTTTATTGATTTACTTTGAGCTATAATTATGAATTAAAAAAACAATTTTTAGACAATGTCTTTTTATAACATGTAAAATTTGCATATTTTCTGAGTTATATTGTCAACTATAACTTTAGCTTTCTAGTTATGCATTGCTCTGTTCTATGACAACCAGGTTCTGAAAATACTGTCAAAATGTTGTGGTTTTAATTCTCTAATATAGTTGCTCTTTTGTTTTAGTCAAAGCAAATTATGAAAAATGTATTCAGCAGCTGAAATTAATGAAAACAGATATGGAGCTAAATGAGGTACAACGAAATGCAGAGGTGACCAGGGAGTTTATTTCATTACAAGAAGCACTTAAACTGCAAGAGCAGGCAATTAAAGATATGATGAAAAGTGAGAATACAAAGAAACAAAATGAAGTTGACAATTTCATTGAATCAGCATCAAAGTTAATGTTAAACTTAGAAGGATTGATGTTGTATGCAATAGAAGCTTTCAAAGAAACTAGCCCAGCTATATTCCTTCAAACATCTGCACAGATAAACAAACGTCTGACTGAAATCATGCTTTGTGTGACTCCTAATAAGTCATTAGCTGTAATTCCTTTTGAAGACTTTGAATTAAATGTGGATCATATAAAAGAGGCAATTAATGCACTCCCATCACAAATATGTGAACCTGAGTCAGAACATTTATGTAGTGGAGATTTCCAAAAGGTTCAAAGATTGAATGTTCCGTACAAAATGAAAATGATGAAAGCTATTTGCAATGTACAAGAGACATTGCCTAACCTTCATTGCCCATCATTTACTTCTAAAGTTCATGCCACCTTAATTGCTCCTAATTTGGACCTCTGCTCATGTATTTCACGTTCTTGTACTGTTAATTTCAACTCCGAGACATCCAATCACGATTCTCATGGAGATGTTGCACGTTCTTCCCAATGTAGTCCACAAAGTGCATCTGAGAATAATGTTACCACAAGTTCAACCAATGTAGACTTGTGCAGTCATGTTGCATCCTCTAGCCTATGTAACTCGCAATGTACTTCTAAGATGGATGCTTCTTCAAATGCAACTGATGTGGGCTCATGTATTTATTCCAGCAAATGTAGCGAGCAACTTGCATCTAAGATCGATGTGACTCCAAATGCATTCAGTATGGACTGCTGTGAATCTATGTCAAATTCTAATCATCATAACACACAATATGGCAGCGAGACTCAAGCCAATACAAATCAGAATTTGTTTCACACATGCTCTTCTAAATCTGATGAAAGTATTTCTTCAGGTGGTTTTCACTGTACTTGCCTCAAGAACCATGAATTGAAGAATACAAACAACACCCTTTGCAATCCTATTGGAATTGACCCCTGCACCAATGTTCCAAACATGCCAACTGAAAGGGAATGTAATGACAAAACCCAAGGATCAGATAAATGTCAAAGCCCACCTGAAATAACAAACTTCATGTGTATTTCTGAAAAAACACAGGCTATATCTACTTGGCAAAGTCAGCAGCAGTATAGCAATGAGAGCCCCATCAGTGGAGATGTATTCACTGTAGACTTAAGTCAGAAAGGAGCATATTCTTCAAATGATATATCCTCTCCTAAAACAGCAAATAGTAAACATCCAAATGATCAGGAAAATGCAGACTTGTTGAAGGATCATATAATCAGCACTCTTTCTGAAGAGATGCCAGACAGTGACACTGGAATTAGCTCTTCCTACAATAGTTCGAATTCGTCATTGGAAAGAGAGGGTGGTAAAAATGTTGTATCATTTTACCAGTTTTGTGTGCCTTGTACCTTTACCAATGCAGGACCGTCTCCAACAGATTGTAGTGAGAATGGATCAGAGCACTTATGCGAGAGTACTTGTTTTAATGGTGGGAAAAGCATTCCTTCCAACTCTTTTGCCGGTGATGGTTTGTTTACGAGTCAGGTATCCAACAATACATGCAACACCTTTTCAAATGTGAGGCCACATGGTGACACTGGAAATAACCTTTGCTGCAAGAGCTTGAATTTGTCATCTGAAAGAGAATGTTCTGAAAAAATCACCCATAGTTGCCAGCATGATCAACAATGCAGTTCAGATGGATACAAAATAGACTGCAATAAACAAGAAATGCATTGCTTGCTTGAGACCACTTCTTACAGTGCAAGAAGTAATTCTTTTGACACTGCTGATATTTCCAACCCCTTGGGATTCTGGAATACAAATAATGTCCTTCATAATACAAGGTCAAGGTGTAATTTTGGGGTCCGACCTTGCTACAAGAATTCAAAATTGCTGTCTAAAAGTAAAAGTTTCATACAAAGTAACTCCAAAACGCAAACTGGATGCAATGTACAATTTGCGCAGTCTAGTCGATGTCAATCACAGTCTACAACTAATTTTGAAGTTAACTCAAATATAGCCAGCAAGGATTCCACCAAGAAGAGAACAGTTTACTTGTCTGAGACTCCTTCATATAACAGTGCAAAAAGTCATTCTTCAAGTCATTTCTACAGTATTGGTTTTCCAAAGTCCAGAACTTTAAGAACTGGCCACCGAAACTGTTCTAAATTGAGGCCACGGAATGGCACCCACATTAGTACTGGTCACAAGAACCAGCGTCATGTATGCACATCAAAAAAGAACATTGCTGTAAACCAAGGTACAAGAAACTTTCCATTGCCCTCTCAAAAACATAATGTTACACTAACATGCAATGTTGGGAAACTTCAGTTGTTTGATAATCGTGTACAATTTGATACAGAAAATGATGATTCTGCACAAATATCTGCACAAAGTTTTCCTAATGAACCTATGACTACCTTAAGGCATGAACTACCAGAAGCTCCTACTATATACAAGCACACTGTGGATGGAACCTCTGCAAAGGTAGCGTTTGTTTTGTCCAGATATACTTATTGAAATTATATCATAATATCTAATGAAACTTTAGCCTCCAGCATAACATCCTTTTAATTCATTTATGGTGGCATTTCATTTAAAAATATAATCAGATTGAGCTAAACAATTTTATTAAAATACAATTTAATTGATACAAACTTTATTGCTGGCAAGTCCTCACATTATTTTTTTCTCTTAGACCTGACGGGTCTCTTTTTTACTTGTTTATCCATTTTCTAATTGGAGAGCATCGCAAATATAATGGTGGAGAACTTGGATAAGACCTGAAAATGGGCGCAGGGATCGACCTGCCATTCATAGCGTTACAGGCAGCATGGTGAATTTGTGCTGCCTGCTCTTTTCAATGATTTCTGTGTGCAACCAGTGCTCCTGCACTGCTCATTGGCTGCACACATCAGCAGGGGGCCCAATGTTATGAGTGTCTAGCGCTGCTTAAAGGCAGCCTGCACCGCTGAAAGGGGAGGTGCATTGTGATTGGAACAAGTGGTGGGAGTATTTTCAAAACTGAATCAGTACGGGTAATACTTTGAAGACTGGCTGGACATGCGAGAGAGCGAGCACCAAGGTTTTCAGACAATGTACTGGAGTCCTTGGTGGAAGCGGTGGAAAGAAGGAGAGGTGTCCTGTATCCTCAGGGGGACAGGAGGCTCTCCAGATATATGCTCAGGAGGCAGTGGGAAGAAATAACGGCGGAGGCCAATGCCAGGAGTGTTGCTTGTCGAACATGGATGCAGTGCAGGAAGAAGTTTAATGATCTCACACAAGATATCAAAGTGAGTGACTTCATCTTCAAATGGCATATCCTACCAACTGCACCAATAGCCTCATCCACTGCTCAATTCACTACACCCCCATCATCTACCTATCAAAAATCTCTGTCAATCAGGACTCAACCCAAACATTCATATGCTTTATCTCACCCTCACACACTTAGCACTGTTGCAAGTCTCACACCCACAACTCACACACACTGGCAGCTATTCAATCATGACAACCACATCACCGAAACATATTGCATGATACTCACAGACACACTTCCCTCTTTCTTGTAGGAGAAGGTGGTGCTTAACAGCAGGCAGCAGCAAATAACAAGCACACCTGCATGTTTTAACCCCCATAGAGGAGACAGTGCTGGCCATCATGGGAAGGGGCATTGCTGAGGCTATGGCCACAGGCGATGCTGAAGCGATTGATGAGGGTATCCGTATACCTAATCCCCTTCTTTCATCCCACTTCTCCCTCATCCCTCAATCTCTTCTGCGTGAGAGGATGCAGAGGGTGTAAGCACGCACTTCTTTCTCCTCTCCCCTCATCACAATCCAGCCCTTGTCCATTTTTAATTTCAGATACCCAAGAACTGGAACCTGCCCGGGCAGTGGAGGAAAAGAAAGAAGACAGTGAAGATGAAGGGACACTGTCACTCGATCTTGCACTCCCAGCCAGCAGCTCAGATGTTGACACTGCATTTCATTCAGAGGCTAGGATAGAGGAGGGATCTGCACATGGTGAGACACCGGGCTCAAGTGCGCAGGAGCCAGGGGTGGGGGGTGGGGGGTGGGGGGAAGGATAGCGCAGGTGCCAGCTCACTGGAGGGTGAGGTTGCACACTAGTTCTGCTGCAGACTTAGATGAGGGCTTAGATGGGCCAGGTTACAGAAGGCAGCTGATGGGTGTACAGACCCAAATGCTTGGTGCACTGGAAAGCCTGCCAGAAAGCCTGTGCTCAATGTCAAGGAGCATGGAGGGATCCAGCACCAACTTGGCACAGGGCTTTGAGCAGACCTTGCAGACCATCAGCATGATGCAACATCTGATGGCCAATGTCTCAGCTTCCATTGCAACACAAGCAGCTTCCACCAAAGATGTGAGTTCTGCAGTGGAAGCTCAGACTGCTGTCATGGCAACTCAGACTGCAGTCATCATGGCTTTGGATGCCCTTGTTCAAAGGGGCTTCCAGGGCATCACAGCAGTCCATCAACTTGTTCTCCAACAGAATACTAGGATTGCCGAGGTACTGCCCCAGGAGAGTGGCAGTGACTCCATGGAGTACAAACTTGCTGTCCTCTCAGGATGGCAGCAATCATGCTCCCACCCCTGCCAGTGCTCTTGCTGTTGCCTGCCAGCCAGCCCAGACTGCTGCAACCCAGGCTGAGATGGTGCAGTCTGAAGCCAGGCCCTCTAGGCCCAGAGCTGCTCAAGGTTGCTCTCCAAGGCAATCTGCAGTCTCCTTAATTGAAGGTCAGCAGCCTTCCACCAGCCATGCTGCAGCCATTGGGGAAGCACCTCGTTGGAGCACTAGGAGAGGCAAAGGCACACGGAAGAGGTGCTAAGGGAATGCACAAGAGTGATTAGTTTATTTTTATATGCATGATGTCATGATTTAATTTATAAATTTGGATTGGAATGTGCATTTTCTGGCGGCTTTTATTTTTGTATTGTCAGAAAGAGGACTATGTGATGGTGAATGATAGAGGAATGGTAAGGCATGTGGGACTGCTGGTGAATGGGGAGTAGTTGTTGAGGTTACTGTTATCGCTCATGAATTTGATCATGTGGAGCCTGGGCAGAAAGGGCTGTCAACATATCCTACCTTCCTCTTCCTGTTCCTCCACTTCCTTTTGCACCTCCTCCACTTCCTCCTCCTCCTCTTCCTCGTGTTCCTGCTCCGCAGCTTCTCGTCTGATAGGATTTGGCAAGGGCTAGTATCTCATAATGGTGAGGTTGTGTAGCATGCAGCATACTACTACAAATCTTGATACCCGCTCAGCTGAGTACTGCAGGGCTCCTCCAGAGTGGCCCAGGCAGTGGAAGCATTGTTTGAGGATGCCGATGGTGTGCTCTACAATGTTCCTTGTGGCAGCATGGTTGATCTGCTGTGCACGTGTGCATGGGTTCTGGACCAAAGTCATGTAAGGGGTGATGTGTGTGGTCAGCTTTACCTCTGGCTCCCTGAGCAGTTCGAATCACTCCCACTCCCTTGGTTCTAGACTTTGGACTTATTTGGGGGTTGTAATGAAATTGCAACAGACACCTGAGTTGGTCAAAAGAACTGAGATTTTATTTTGAGACAGGAAAATATACAATACAATAAATCTTATGCTCTAAAAGAGGGAACACTTCGGAATATGCGAGGGAGAATTACAATAGACAAAAATACCTTACCCTACCAACCCCACTATCCAAACTAGGTTGAAATTCCAGAGGACCAGGAAATGCTCGCCAAACGACTTTCTTGACAGATTGTAGAGGTTTGCGATTTCGGGGTTCTCTTTAGTTGTGGCGGTTGGGGCCTGCCATACCCCAGACGTGGTGGAAGACTGCACCTGCGTTGGGTTTTCAGTCTTCGCTTGTCCGCTGATGCGGTTAGATGCGTAGTTGGATTTATCGGGTGAGTACCCAATTTTCCTTGGTTAGGTATAGGTTTTAGAGTCTTTTGTGTCAAATCTTACCCAGGGGTAAGTCAGACTAGCCTGTAGAGTGGAAACAAGTTTGTGATTTTTCGATTTCTCGGTGGTTGGTTTCTTGTTGGTCGCGATGGCCCAATATTACCTGGTTGGTGGTAATATTGTTAGTTGTTGGTTTCTTGAGGCCTTTGGTTGCCACGATTTCTTTTTTCTTCTGTTTCTTCTTTCTTCAAGTCTCCGATCCTTCGACTGAATACGGTAATGATGATATCTTTTCTGAACCATATTTTCTCTCTCCTGTACTGAACTTGAACCTTCTGGAGCTGTGTCCTCAACTGTGTGCTCTGATCCAACGTCTGTCTCACTGAACAAGCAGGCCTCAATTATACTGTTTTGAGGCCTGGCTTATCTGACTGCCAAATCTCTGGTCCTTTGTTAATTTTGGCGGGATTGTTATTTTTAATATGTTTCAATTCTCATCGAGTTTTGGGGATGGTCCCATCTATTTTTAATTGGCTTTTAACTGGTTTCGGGATTGCCTTGAAATCAGTTTAAAATGTGTAAAGTGTTTTGGAAATCTTTCTGATTGGTTTTAACCTGTTGTCTGATTGTCCTTTTCCTGCTGGGGCCAGGTTCACTTTTGTTGACTGTTGGCATGTATTGTATTATTCATGTTCTTAATGGCCCTGTGGGTTTTCAGCGGGAACTGTCTTTCCGTGGGCTTATTGTCTTTATGTAGAATGACTGGGATGGCCCAGAACATTCCCAGACGATCTGGCCTTTCCAATACTCAAACTGTCTGTATTTCGGGGGCCCATCCCACCTCCCTTTGTCGCAGCTTTTTCCACAGGCCTGAACATGCCTTTTAAACTAGCCAAATCTTCCTGGGGTTTTGATTTTAAGTCCCTTTTGGCCCAACATTATTTCAAACAGTCCAAAATCTTACTTTGGGGGAATCTGTAGAATTTTGCAAGCCTTACACACCCCACTGTGATACTTTATTACTATAGAATCATGCAGTTGTGAGCAAAATTTTCTGATCCCTGGGAGCCACACTTCCCCTGTATTATCTAAACTAAAAACCCCAAAACAAAACACTCTCCTGTTCCCTTTTAGGTGTAGTGTTTACACAGATATAAAAGGTACGAAAAATTCAATTAGATTCACGTCCAAGCACGGACGGGGTCCAACACCCCTGCACCACTTGGAAAAATTACATACACATAGGAAAAATAAATGACACACACACTCATCAAACTTTATTTTTAATAACAGTCAAGGTTGGTTTTATACCTGGTCTTAGACTTTATTTTTGTCCCATGCTCCCTCATGTTGAGAGCGGACCATCTGGTCTCTTCCTTTGCACTTTGTACACAACAAGTAGAAAACTATGCTGAGCTGGCAAACTACTAAAAGATGTGAAGTCAGTCGAATCCAAGAAGGGACCTCTATATTTTCAAAAATGTCCCACCAGGGTGGAACTACGATATCCAAGATCTTGGCCCCTATCTCGACTGTCTTCTGCTCTAATGTATAGAAATGTTTCTGTGATATGACCACTGCTTTTAATAGGGCAGGAAGATGTTCTGCTAGAGGGGGAATTTCATAGCTGAAATGCGTTACATAATTTTGCAGGTTGGTAATGTTTTCCCTGACAGTGAGGTGAACAGTTGAGGGTTCAGGGATGGGTACAATCCGTTCCTGGGCCACTTGAAATTCTGCCTTGGGTTTAAAACAGAAACTGCTGTCACTTACCGGACACCAGCTGTGCTGTCCATGCCGCTGGTGGGGCGCATTTGTGGTGACACAATATTTCCCACCCCCTATGAATGCTACCTGTGGGGAAACATGGCCTTGTGCCATTACCTTCATGGTACAGTTCACAGGTTGTGTGCCAGCAACTTTAAACCCCACTGTGGTCTTGACTAGGCATTCAAGTGCTAGGGACACAGTATTGTGTGCTCCCCGGCTCCGGCACCCGGAGAGGTCTGTACCTGTCATAGCATGCTCCCACTTTATGATATAAGGTGGGACCACTGCAAAACGGACGTGTGCACCCCCTTGAATGATCCCAATGTTCTCCACCCTGTATACCGGTGCAGGTCGGGCTGTCCCACCCATGACCAGCATCCTCACTACTATCCCCATGATAGTATGATTGGAACGTCCACAATCTACTGGGACAGGGTAGGCTTCAGAGGCTAGGCGGAGCTGACACGGGCTCAGCGAATTACTAAACGGGTGGAGAGCTGCGAGGTGCTTGTTGCAAATCCAGGAGGGGACTAAACCTTGTTTTAAATCATCCAGGTTGCTGCGGCCCTCGCCCAGCAACCATGCCCTGTATAGCATGCACACCTCATTCTGTGCAGCTTGATCCGAAGCATTCCTGTCCTCCCATATGAGTGCATTTACTGTTTTGGCGTGTCTCTCCAGCTCAGCTATTATCTCTTTTAAATGGACCGTCATAGCCTGGTCCTCATGTAGCTCTGAGCCGACCACTGTGTTCTCCTCTGTTAGGAGTTTTCTTAACTGGGTCTTTAAACCATTTATCTGAGTTTGTAACTCTATATCATCTAGGCTGTTTATCACTGAGGATCCTGTACTATAAGCTGTAAAAATGTCATTCCAGGTCCCCCTTCTTTGTCTCCCCGCGCCCATATTATGCTCAGGATGTAAACTGTACAGTTTCGCTTTGTCTACATTGGCAAAGTCGAATTCATAAAATTTTCTAAACATTTCCTTCAGCAGGGCTTGGTACAACCGTTCTGTCTCCTTAGGGCACCACTCAGGTAAGTGCACCTCGGTCAGGTTCAGGATCACTGAGGCTACTGCATAGTGTACCCCCTGGAACAGCAGCTTGTCAGATGGCACTAGGACTAAACCAGTCCCTGGTCCCTTGGTGGTGGTAGGACACCTCTGCACTATAGTCCGTGATGTCGTGGTCATGGGTAGGGGCTTTCGGGGGCGGGTTACGAGTTCAGTGGCATTGACTAGGATCGGGGAGTGTGGGACCGCGCACGCATACAGGCTGGAATCCCACCCCATCCCCTCCCTGGCACCTTGCCATTGCCGGTGGAAAATGATGGATATGCCTGTGGGGCAGACCTTCTCTGACCCCCACATACAAACATAAATCCCTTGATCCGGTTCCCACCACTTGTCCCAGCACACACTCAATCCCCCTCGGGTCCCTGTAATCGTCCGATGGGTATTGTTCCCCAATCGTTCCCAATCCACTGCGGGGTTTCCTATATCCTTGCTCAGCTTTCTGAGCCACCACCACCTATCCAAAGGAATCTGTCCCTTACATGTCAAACACACACTTTTCCCCTCAGTGACACTGACCCTTGTAGTAACGACCTGTACCCTGGGGTACGGGATGGAGGCCTCCCCGTACGTGAACTCGGTCTGGCTGGAGTACTGAGTCAAGTTAGACCCCAGCCACCCTGGCCACCTTCCCTCATGGAAGTAGATGGCGAGCTCCTCCACACCCTGTTCGCCACCCCCTGCGGTAACGATCGCTGCTCTCTCTCCTGAGCACCCATAGATGTGGGAGTTCTCCACGTCTCCTCGGTCACCGATGCTCACCCCTACCAGGGCGAGCAGGAGCAGAACCTTTCTCATCCCGATTTCCTCTCTGTAGGGACACACAAGCAAAATAGCCATGTCCCGAGAAGGTTCTCTGGCCTGACACAGTTATCAAAATTCAAAACTTAAACTTATCCTATACTAAAATTAAACCACTAAAATCCCAAACTTCTAAACTGTAAAACATTGTAAAACACACTTAAAATACTTCAGAAAGTTATATACATCCGCCGCCCATCTCCGGATGGCCAGGCTAATTCCTGTTAGGCCTCTGCCTTTTGTGGAATCTGGGCAGCTTGTACGCCTGGGCGTAAGGTGACCTGTACCACCGGACCCGGAGAGTCCTCCTTAAAACAACTGGGAGTTTCCCTGTTTCCCACTTAATCGGGGTAGTGTGCCCTCCTGTGCTGCAGCACACTACCCCTTCCTGTGTGGCTGCTGAGTCCCTATCCTGTCCTTTGGGTTCCCCGCAGCCTGATGCCGCAGGCTGGGGACCCTTCTCTCTCTCTCTCTCTCTCCCTCCCAATGCTACCTCTCCTGTGAGTCCCTCACCTTTGGAGGCTGCAGGTTGGGGTTCCGTATCCTTAGACTTGTCCCTGACCTTGGTTTTTCCCTTTCTGTTAAGGGTTCTCCTGGGGCTGGACCGTTTAAAATGATACTCGGGTGACCACGGTAGTTTAGGCTGTGGTATGCGAGGAAACCTTCTTAAGGCTCCGGCTACTGTGGGTGTACCTGAGTCCCACTTAATTGGTGGGAGTGCCTCTCCAGTCATACACATCACTGCCCCCACCTTTGCGGTCTGTGGGTCTGTCACAGCTGCAGGCTGCTGCTCTCTAACTTTAACACAGTTCGCCCTTGCTGGCCGTTCTCCACTCTCAGGTTTAAACAGTTTACACTGGATAATGTAACTAGCAGCCTGTTTTAAAGTCTCGTCCGCTGCCCCGAATGGGCCTTCTATGAACTCCCCATTCTCTCTCTTTACCAGGACGGCCTTAAGGACGGAATCCTGGGCTTGGACCTGCTTTAAGTCCAGGGCCAAAGCTACCCCTTGTGTACACCCCTTGTGTACCTCCCTTGTCCCGGATTGCGGCTACTGGACCTGTCTGGTAGGGGTCCCAAAACTCTCCTTCCCTAGCTCCCGGCTTGGCCAATTCATCTGCCTTTTGGTTACCCTCCCACGTGGTATGGAGGTATCCTAAATCTATGGCCAAAGGTTTGGACATTTCCCCAGCCTGCTCGTTCCCTGTGAATCCCATTTGGCTAAATGGGACCTTGTTAGACCTGGGTGAATTGGTCGGGTCTTCTGAATGGACCACTGTACTGGAAGCTCCAGTGTCCACCAAATATCTCCACCCCCATCTTAACACAGGGCCTGCCCCCCTCATCGTATTCAAGGGGACACAAGTCGACAGACTGCGCTGGTTCTAGTCATAAGTCTGGGTTGTATGGGGCAGATGGGGTTAAAGCACCAGTGGCTGTGGCTACCTTCCCTGGGCCAGCTAACAAAACCTGGAGCGCAGATACTAATGAATCAAGCATGGGGAGAGAGGTTGGTGTTCCTGTCTTTGGGGCAAGAGCTGGGGAGTTTTTCCCCACACTATCCTTCCAAGGATTTCTACAGTTCCTTCTCCAATGCCCACTTTTCCCGCACCCGAAGCAGTTACGCCTCATATCGGAAGGGTTACCCCCTTCCTGGTGCCACTCTTTCTTACTCTGGCTAGGTTTTAACTCATGAACCTTTCCTTTTGTTTCTGGTTCTTCCGCCCCTCTACCGTTGCGGTAAGCCAGGGTCAGTTGTCTGACCACTGTCTCCTCGGTGACTTGGGGGCCCTTTGGGTCGAACCACAGCTCGGCCTTGGCTCTGATCCGTGGCAAGCTGTTTGCCACCAGACTTCGGAGCCAGTGAGCCAGCTCGTCCTGGTTCAAGTTAGTTCGGTCGAGATCCCCATTACAGGCACTCCTGTACACACTGTCTGCGAAAGCCTGTGGGATCTCACCTGCTAACTGTGTAGTCTTCTCCAACCGGGAGAACAGACTACCATCATTCATCCCCACCACCTCCAGAACTTGATCCCGGATGGCAGCATACCCTCCCTGTCCTTTCTTGCACTCAGCAGAGAAGGACTGGTACAGCTTGCCATCCAAGGTGAAAAGAAGCATCTTGGCCATTTCTGAGTCGTCGCACTCATTAATGCCTGCTGCTTGTTCCACTTCCATAAAATGGACTGAGGGGTCTCCCTTTTGGGTGAGCTTGCTCAGGTGGCTTACCATAGCCCTAAGCTGTTGGGTCCCATGGGGAATCACAAATTGGCTTTCATGGGGCCCCTGCCCCCCCCCCCCCCACCAACCCCGGGTGGGCCAAACTTTTGCTGTCGAGCCGGGCACATCGGCCTCGGCTCCGCCCTTTCCTGCATTTGTTTGCCCACTTCTGCCTGCTGCCAAACCGAGTCAAAACCCAGCGCCACAGGTGGCGGTGGTGTGCACTCCTCCCTGTCCTCCCTACAGATTGCTTGTCCCTCCTGCTGCCCAACCGAGTTGTTCCCCGGCGCCACAGGTGACGTCTGAACGGTTTCTACTTCTACTTCCAGGTCTACCTGGGCTTACTAGGCATACCATGCCTTTTGCCCTGGACAGAGCAAGTTATAAACTGTCGATCTGCTTTTGACAGGGGCCGTGATCTCTGGCTTCAAAATCCCTAGTGCTTGCTACTTTATAAGCTGCCTTCACATCTCTGAACTTTTCATCCTGTTCTTTTAACTGTCTGGTTAGGCAAGCGTTCTCCTCTTTCAGTACTAGCTCATTTCCTTTTGCCTCGGTGAATTGACACCAAAAATACTCATGCCTGTTCCTGTGTTTCTCTACCAGCTGCAACTTCTCTTGATTTTGGGCTTGTAATTCCTGCAATAGTTCTTCCCCTGCCATAGCTCTTGCCTGAGACAGTTTGGCTGCCTCCTGCAGCTCTGCTGTCAATGCTTTAACATGCTGATCTAAAAGCTGGATCTGTCGTAGGGCGTAGACCAACCAGGTGGCCTTTTCTACTGACTTCTTATGATCCTTGCTCTCAGTCCATTTGGCTGCAGCATCCATGGGATGCTCAGCGTGCAACAGACTGGTCACCCATTTCTTGGTGATATTCACCTTCTCAAAAACGTAAGAGGAAATCCTCTCTTCCATCTTCGTTCTTTCATTAAACACAGGGTCTATTGCATTACATCCCTTTTGCCCAAGTCCTGCCGTGGTCGCCATTCTGTAAGGGGTGGTTTGTGTGGTCAGCTTTACCTCTGACTCTCTGAGCGGTTTGAATCACTCCCACTCCCTTGGTTCTAGACTTTGGACTTTGGGGGTTGTAATGAAATTGCAACAGACACCTGAGTTGGTCAAAAGAATTGAGATTTTATTTTTGAGACAGGAAAATATACAATACAATAAATCTTATACTCTAAAAGGGGGAACACGTTGGAATATGCGAGGGAGAATTACAATAGACAAAAATACCTTACCCTCCCAACCCCACTATCCTAACTAGGTTGAAATTCCAGAGGACCAGGAAATGCTCACCAAACGACTTTCTTGACAGATTGTAGAGGTTCACGATTTCGGGGTTCTCTTTAGTTGTGGCGGTTGGAGCCTGCCGTACCCTGGATGTGGGGGAAGACTGCACCTGAATTGGGTTTTCAGTCTTCGCCTGTCCGTTGATGCAGTTAGATGCGTAGTTGGATTTATTGGGTGACCCAATTTTCTTTGGTTAGGTATAGGTTTTAGAGTCTTTTGTGTCAAATCTTACCCAGGGGTAAGTCAGACTAGCCTGTAGAGTGGAAACAAGTTTGTGATTTTTCGACTTCTCGGTGGTTGGTTTCTTGTTGGTCGCGATGGCCCAATATTACCTGGTTGGTGGTAATATTGTTAGTTGTTGGTTTCTTGAGGCCTTTGGTTGCCACGATTTCTTTTTTCTTCCATTTCGTTCTTCTTTCTTCAAGTCTCCGATCCTTCGACTGAATACGGTAATGATGATATCTTTTCTGGACCGTATTTTCTCTCTCAGTGCGAGAATCGGTGGGAATCACGGGCTGAGTGGCTATATAACGGCTCCAGAGCCCAGGTAAGGCCTCAGTGCGAGAATCGGCAGGAATCGCGGGCTGAGCGGCTGTATAAAGGCTCCCGAGACCCAGGTAAGGCCTCAGTGCGGGAATCGCGGGCTGAGCGGCTGTATAAAGGCTCCAGAGACCAGGTAAGGCCTCAGTGCGAGAATCGGCGGGAATCGCGGGCTGAGCGGCTGTATAACGGCTCCAGAGACCAGTTAAGGCCTCAGTGCGAGAATCGGCGGGAATCGCGGGCTGAGCGGCTGTATAACGGCTCCAGAGCCCAGGTAAGGCCTCAGTGCGAGAATCGGCAGGAATCGCGGGCTGAGCGGCTGTATAACGGCTCCAGAGACCAGTTAAGGCCTCAGTGCGAGAATCGGCGGGAATCGCGGGCTGAGCGGCTGTATAATGGCTCCAGAGCCCAGGTAGGTTTAGCAATCTCCAGTCTGGGAACTCGGAGGGAAGGAGAGAGGTAAAAAGTAATCCAAGTGTGACGTCACCAGAAAGCGGGTAAGTGATTGGTTGGTAAGTATTTCTCCCTTTTTAAGCTTAAATCTCTTTGGTTTATAGTTTCTAAGGTGTGATATTCACCATCTAGAATCGGGGCAGAGGGTATTTAAGAATAATATTAATAAATTTAATTAATTACATAGAATGGGAGATCAGGTGATGTGTTGCTGCTGCAATATGTGGGAGCTGGTGGACACCATTGATGCTCACGGTGATCACATTTGCAGTAAGTGTTGGCTGCTCGAGGAATTCCGGCTCCGTGTTGAAGAGCTGGAGTCCGAGCTTCAAACACTGAGACACATCAGGGAGGGGGAGAGTTACTTGGACTCTGTGTATCACGAGGTATTCACAACAATTAGATTAATTAATTCAGATGTAGTCCGTGGCCAGGGTCAGGATGGTGTGACTAGAAGTGAGGCAGGTACGGGGATCAAGGAGGTAGTGTTGGAGGAGCCGCAGCCCTTGCACTTGTCCAACAGGTTCGAGGCTCTTACTCCCTGTGAGGATGGGAACAGGGACTGCGGGGAGGATGAGCAACCTGGCCACAGCACCGTGGAGCGGGGGGCCATTCAAGTGGGGGAAGTTAAAAGAAATGTTGTGGTAGGGGATAGTATCATTAAGGGGATAGATAGAGTTCTTTGCAGCCAAGAGCGAGAGTCCCGAAGGCTGTGTTGCCTGCCCGGTGCCAGGGTTAAGGACATCTCCTCTGGACTGGAGAGAAACTTGGAGTGGGAGGGGGAGGATCCAGTTGTCGTGGTCCATGTTGGTACCAACGACATAGATAGGACAAGGAAGGAGGTTCTGCTGAGGGAGTTTGAGCAGCTAGGGGCCAAATTAAAAAGCAGAACCACAAGGGTAATAATCTCTGGGTTATTACCTGAGCCACGAGCGAATTTGGCTAGGACAAATAAAATTAGAGAGTTAAATGCGTGGCTCAAAGACTGGTGTGGGAGAAATGGGTTTTGCTTCCTGGGACACTGGCACCAGTACTGGGACAGGAGGGAGCTGTTCCGTTGGGACGGGCTTCACTTGGCCAGTGCTGGGACTAGAGTCCTGGCGGATCATATAACTAGGGCTGTAGAGAGGGCTTCAAACTAACTAGTGAGGGGGAGGTTCCTAGAGAGCAAATAATAAAAATGACAACAGAGAAGGTCATAGACTTAGGTAGCAGTGGGGAAATTAAAAACCAGAGCGTGTCAGGAAGGGGCAGAAGGTATGGAGTAAAAGGTGAAGTAATAAAAAGGGCAAAAGCAGGAACTAAGTGTCACAAAACATATTTCAAAGTTCTCTATCTGAATGCACGTAGCATTCGTAACAAAATAGACGAGTTAATGGCACAAATAACTACATATGGGTATGATCTTGTGGCCATTACAGAAACATGGCTGCAGGGTGACAATGCCTGGGAATTAAACATACCAGGTTATTTAACGATCAGAAAGGACAGGCAGGCAGGAAGGAAGGGGAGGTGGGGTGGCTATGTTAATAAAGGAAGGAATCACTGTAATACAGAGAAATGATATTGGGTCAAAAGATCAGGATAATGAAACAGTTTGGGTGGAGGTAAGGAATAATAAGGGGAAAAAAACACTAGTGGGCGTAGTCTATAGGCCTCTGAACAGTGGCAACTCTGTTGGACGGAGTATCAATCAGGAAATAGTTGAGGCTTGTAATAAGGGAACATCTATAATTAGGGGGGATTTTAACTATCATATTAATTGGACAAATCAAATTGGGCAGGGCTGCCTTGAGGATGAGTTCATTGAGTGTATTAGGGATGGGTTTCTTGAGCAGTATGTAACTGAACCGACCAGGGGGCAAGCAACCTTAGATCTGGTCCTGTGTAACGAGACAGGATTAATTAAAAATGTTCTAGTAAAGGATCCCCTTGGAATGAGTGACCATAACATGGTTGAATTCCATATTCAATTAGAGGGTGAGAAGGTTGGATCTCAAACAAGCGTGCTAAGCTTGAATAAAGGAGACTATGAAGGTATGAGAGTGGAATTGAGTAGAGTGGATTGGGAAAATAGATTAAAGGGTAAGACGATACATGATCAGTGGTGTACATTTAAGGAGTTATTTTACAACTTCCAAAAAATATATATTCCACTGAGAAGAAAAGGGTGTAAAAGAAAAGACAGCCATCCATGGCTAAGTAAAGAAATTAAGGATAGTTTTCGACTAAAAACAAGGGCATATAAGGTAGCCAAATCTAGTGGGAGGATAGAGGATTGGGAAAACTTTAAAAGACAGCAAAAAATAACAAAAAGATTGATTAAGAAAGGGAAGATAGATTATGAAAGTAAATTAGCAAAAAATATAAAAACAGATAGTAAGAGTTTTTATAGTTATATAAAAAGAAAAAGGGTGGCTAAAGTAAATGTTGGTCCCTTAGAGGATGAGACCGGGAAATTAATGGTGGGAAATATGGAGATGGCAAAAACACTGAATGAATATTTTATATCAGTCTTTACAGTAGAAGACACTAAGAATATCCCAACACAGGACAAACAGGGGGCTAAAGGGGGGGAGGAGCTAAACACGATCAAAATCACTAAGGAAGTGGTACTTGGTAAAATAATGGGACTCAAGGCGGATAAATCACCTGGACCTGATGGCTTACATCCTAGGGTCTTGAGGGAAGTGGCGGTAGGGATTGTGGCTGCATTGGTAATAATTTTCCAAAACTCCCTGGACTCAGCAAAGGTCCCGGCAGACTGGAAAACTGCTAATGTAACACCCTTATTTAAAAAGGGCAGTAGACAGAAGGCTGGAAACTATAGACTGGTTAGCCTAACATCTGTGGTAGGTAAAATTTTGGAGTCCATTATTAAGGAGACAGTAACAGGACATTTGGATAATCATAATTTAATAGGACAAAGTCAGCATGGTTTTATGAAGGGGAAGTCATGTTTGACAAATTTGCTGGAGTTCTTTGAGGAAGTAACATATAGGGTGGATAAAAGGGAACCAGTGGACGTAGTGTATTTAGACATCCAAAAGGCATTTGACAAGGTGCCACACAAAAGATTATTGCTTAAGATAAAAAATCACGGGATGGGGGTAATATTCTGGCATGGATAGAGGATTGGCTATCTAACAGAAGGCAGAGAGTTGGGATAAATGGTTCATTCTCAGACTGGCAATCAGTAACTAGTGGTGTTCCGCAGGGATCAGTGCTGGGTCCCCAACTCTTTACAATCTATATTAACGATTTGGAGGAGGGGACCGAGTGTAACATATCAAAGTTTGCAGATGATACTAAGATGGGAGGGAAAGTAGTGAGTGAGGAGGACATAAAAAACCTGCAAGGGGACATAGACAGGCTAAGTAAGTGGGCAGAGATTTGGCAGATGGAATACAATACTGGAAAGTGTGAGGTTATGCACTTTGGCAGGAAAAATCGTAGAGCAAGTTATTATCTTAATGGCAAGAAACTGGAAAGTACTGAAGTACAAAGGGATCTGGGGGTCCTGGTGCACGAAACTCAAAAGGTTAGTATGCAGGTGCAGCAAGTGATTAAGAAAGCCAATGGAATGTTGGCTTTCATTGCTAGGGGGATAGAATATAAAAATAGGGAGGTATTGCTTCAGTTGTACAAGGTATTGGTGAGACCGCACCTGGAATACTGCGTACAGTTTTGGTGTCCATACTTAAGAAAGGGCATACTTGCTCTCGAGTCAGTACAAAGAAGGTTCACTCGGTTAATCCCGGGGATGAACATATGAGGAGAGGTTGAGTAGATTGGGACTCTACTCATTGGAGTTCAGAAGAATGAGAGGCGATCTTATTGAAACATATAAGATTGTGAAGGGGTTGGATCGGGTGGTTGCGGGGAAGATGTTCCCGATGATGGGTGAAACTAGAACTAGGGGGCATAGTCTTAGAATAAGGGGCTGCTCTTTCAAAACTGAGATGAGGAGGAACTACTTCACTCAGAGGGTGGTAGGTCCATGGAATATGCTGCCCCAAAAAGCTGTAGAAGCTACATCATTACATAAATTTAAAACAGAAATAGACAGTTTCCTAGAAGTAAAGGGAATTAAGGGTTACGGGGAGCGGGCAGGAATTTGGACGAGTCTAGGTTCGGATTGGACATGGCCCTGTGGGTAGCGGAGCGGGCCCAGTGGCCGTGTAGCCTGATCCTGCTCCTATTTCGTGTGTCTAATTCTGTTAGATTCAGGAGATGGTTCTGTGATAGTGGATTGGTGGTTAGGATCAGATCAGCCATGATCTTATTGAATGGCGGAGCAGGCTCGAGGGGCCAATTGGCCTACTCCTGCTCCTATATCTTATGTTCTTATGTTCTCTCCTGTACTGAACTTGAACCTTCTGGAGCTGTGTCCTCAACTGTGTGCTCTGATCCAACGTCTGTCTCACTGAACAAGCAGGCCTCAATTATACTGTTTTGAGGCCTGGCTTATCTGACCGCCAAATCTCTGGTCCTTTGTTAATTTTGGCGGGATTGTTATTTTTAATATGTTTAAATTCTCATCGAGTTTTGGGGATGGTCCCATCTATTTTTAATTGACTTTTAACTGGTTTCGGGGTTGCCTTGAAATCAGTTTAAAATGTGTAAAGTGTTTTGGAAATCTTTCTGATTGGTTTTAAACTGTTGTCTGATTGTCCTTTTCCTGCTGGGGCCAGGTTCTCTACTGTTGGCATGTATTGTATTATTCATGTTCTTGATGGCCCTGTGGGTTTTTGGCAGGAACAGTCTTTCCATGGGCTTATTGTCTTTATGTAGAATGACTGGGGTGGCCCAGAACATTCCCAGACGATCTGGCCTTTCCTATACTCAAACTGTCTGTATTTCGGGGGCCCATCCCACCTCCCTTTGTCGCAGCTTTTTCCACAGGCCTGAACATGCCTTTTAAACTAGCCAAATCTTCCTGGGGTTTTGGTTTTAAGTCCCCTTTGGCCCAGCATTATTTCAAACAGTCCAAAATCTTACTTTCGGCGAATCTGTAGAATTTTGCGAGCCTTACATTCATGAGCCATGTCATGAGTAGATAACTCTTGTTGCCCAGTAGCCAGCCTTTGGCTTGCCATGGTGAGTCACATGCAGCTGGCACAGAGGACAGCCGTAGAATGAAGTAATCGTGATACTGGGCATTGACCTGCATGATGCGCTGCCTGTGGTCACATACCAGTTGCACGTTGAGGGAGTGGAATCCCTTTTGGTTCAGGAAAATGGCAGTGTTGATATGAGGTGCACGCAAAGCAATGTGCAGAGTCAATGGCACGCTGCTCCATGGGGAAGTCTGCAATCTGAGCAAACCCTTGTGCTCGCTTCGCCTGCCTGACTCTGGCAAGACGGAATGAGACAAAGCTGTCTTTCTTTGTCTAGAGAGCCTCATAGACCTCCCTTAAGCAGCAGTCTACTGCAAGCTGTGAGATATTGCTCATATCTCCAGCAGCAGCCTGAAAGGAGCCAGATGCATAAAAGTTAAGAGCCATGGACAACACCTTGACAGGCACATGCAATGCTGTCCTTACACTGCTTTGAGGTCGCAGTGTGGCTTCAGCAGTTGGAAGATTTCAGTCTCAACCTCTTTAGTGAAGCGAAGGTGTCTCAGGCATTGGTCCTCACTGAAGTTCAGGTAAGTTAATTGATCCCTAAAGACCCTGGGCTGATATGGCCTCCTGCTGAGAGCCCTTCTCCCCCTTCTCCTTCTCCTCCCTCTTCTAGCAGCTTGTCCTGCTTTGCGTGGCCTCTCTTCATTCTCCCAGTAATGCAAAATTCCAAGAGCAAGGCCTATTAGGCCACTCATGTCTGGAAGCAACTTGTTTAGCACAAGCCTTTAAAGCACCAAAAATTACTTCAGCACCAGCGAGATCACTTCCTGTAGACTATTGAAACTTTAAACAAGTTATAGGAAAGCTACAAAAATGCATGGAATTGCACAAGCAGCCAGAAGAAATAATCCACCAACTAACCTGTAAGTAGTTAATGATTCCTTTAAGTAGCATGGGTGGGAGGTCCTTCATGCAGCTGACTGTGTGTTCAGCTGTGGGAGGTTAAGAAAGGGAGTAGGCTGGAGCGTGGTGTTTGAAAATGGCAGTGTTGGCATCAAATCAGCGTTGCACACTAATTGATGTCATAATCTACCTGCTCTGCATGTGCACACCCCTTTACAAAGACGATGTCAGACGCACTTCCTATCGGAAGTGTACACGTGCATCTAGGACCCAATTTTTGATCTTTAGGAGGCCGGTTATCACCTAAAAAAATGGGCGCTATACAGAGCCCAATTTCTCCCAAAGTGTCTTTTTAAGGGTTACATTTACTTTCCCCCCACTTCCACACAGAAACTGTTCACAAGATTAGTCCTTAGTTCTTAACCGTAGTCAATTTTCCTCTCCCTAGCCCAAGGATGTTGAGTCACATTGCAACACTTCCATAGCCACCTCACCTGAGATTAGCTAACTCAGCTGATACCAGGGATCAAATCTGAGACCTTTATCGACTCTGTGCTCAGTACCACAGCATGTAGTGGATTTGCACAGTGAGTGATGGATGTCGGGGGGACGGGGGAGGACTTGTGTTTTCTTCAGTTTTCCCAGTTGGATATCTTCATAGTAAGCTCACAGTCTACAGAGCAGTAGTGATACCTGCCCTCCTCTATGCTTCAGAGACATGGACCATATACAGCAGGCACCTCAAAGCACTGGAGAGGTACCACCAACGCTGCCGCCGCAAGAACTTGAAAATCCATTGGCAGGATAGGTGCACCAACGTCAGTGTTCTCGCTCAGGCCAACATCCCCAGCATCGAAGTTTTGACCACGCTCGATCAGCTCCAATGGACGGGCCACATCCTCCGCATGCCCGATATGAGACTCCCAAAACAAGCGCTCTACTCGGAGCTCCGACACGGAAAGAGAGCCCCAGGTGGGCAGAGGAAACACTTCAAGGACACCCTCAAAGTCTCCTTGGAAAAAGTGCAACATCCCCACCGACACCTGGGAATCCCTGGCCCAAGACTGCACAAAGTGGAGAAGAAGTATCCGTGAAGGCGCCAAACACCTCAAGTCACTTCGCCGGGAGCAAGCGGAAGGAGCGCACGTCAACCCAAGCACCCCACTCACCTGCCCCTTCAACCACCGTCTGCCCCACCTGTGACAGAGACTGTAGGTCCTGCATTGGACTCATCAGTCACCTGAGAACTCATTTTAGTATGGAAGCAAGTCATCCTCGGTTCCGAGGGACTGCCTAAGAAGAAGAAAGGCTAAGTAAGTGGGTGACCTGCTTCCAACACACTGTCAGCGCTGTGCAGAAAATTACCAATTCAATTCAAATCGCTTTATTGGCATGACAAGTTACATCTTATGTTGCCAAAGCATCGGAAAACATTCATGTTTGTTCACAAAAATACAGATCTATCCATACAGTGTATAAACAGATATATCCCTGAGTGTATAAATATACTTTCATATAATTTATATATACTCTTATCTTATCTTTAGTGGTTGTCCCTCTGTTTATGGCAAGCTGTAACATAGTGTGCCGCTAGTGTTACGCAATTTCTCTCTTCCCCTAGTAGGTATGGGAGTTTTTGGTCGTCATTCAAATTTCTGAATTCCGGGCATATTTTTGTAAATTTTGGGTAGAAATTCTCCCTTATGCCCTGATATTTTCTACAAGCTGTGAGGAAGTGCATCTCTGTCTCCACCATTCCCTGACTGCAGTGAGAGCATATCCTGTCCTCTCTTGGTAGCCGGGTCTGCCTGTGTCTACCTTTTTCGATTGCCAGGCTATGTTCACTAAGTCTGTACATTGTCAAGATTTTTCTCAGTTTGCTGTCCTTTACCATGGTCAGGTAATCAGCTATGTTGTATTGGCTGTTTAGGGCCAAGTAGCAATTGAGTTTGTTTTGGGTTTTTGTTGTTTCTGCCCAATATGTCAGATATTTTTCCTTTTGCTTAGCAACGGTTGTGTTGGGTCGAATTCTTTGTGTTACGCTGTCACTGTCCTGGGGCTGGTTATTGTTAGTAGTGTTAGTAGTTACTTCACTGAGTCCCAGGACTAGTTGACTGAGGGTATTCTTCTTTATGGTCATCTCTTGGCATTTAAGGGCGTCGTAGTGATAGCATTGGGGGTTGCTCATTTCTAGGTGTTTCCAAAATTTGGTGGCTCTTTTTTGGAGAGTGATTATTAATGGATATTGGCCTAGTTCTGCCCTGCATGCATTGTTTACTGTTTTCCTTTGAGTCCGGAGGATACTTTTACAGAATTCTGCATGTAGGATCTCAATTGGGTGTTTGTCCCATTTTGCAAATTCTTGTTGTGTTAGCGGTCCCCACACCTCACTGCCATAGAGTGCAATTGGTTCAATTACTGATTTGAAAATTTTGAGCCAAATGCTAATTGGGATTTCTATTTGGATTGATTTTTTAATGGCATAGAAAGCCCTTCTTGCTTTCTCTTTCAGTTCATTCACAGCCAGTTTGAAGTTTCCCGTAGAACTGATTTTTAAGCCCAAGTATGTGTAGTTAGTGGTTTGTTCAATTTTGGTTGTTCCTATTGTGAAATTTATTTTGGGTCCCTGATGTCTGGATCTTTGCTGGAACACAAGGACTTTGGTTTTTTGGGGATTTATTGTCAGGGCCCAAGTCTGGCAGTACGATTCCAGCAGATCCAGGTTCTGCTGTAGACCCTCCTTAGTTGGTGACAGCAGAACCAGGTCGTCTGCATAGAGGAGGAATTTAACCTTGGATTCATATAGGGTGAGGCCGGGTGCTGTAGATTGTTCAAGTAGTTTTGCCAATTCATTTATGTAAATATTAAAGAGTGTCGGTGAGATTGGCGAGCCCTGCGTCACCCCCCGCCCCTGTGGGAAGTATTTTGTTTGTCTCCAATTTTAACTGCACATTTGTTGTTTGTATACATTGATTTAATTACATCATATGTTTTTCCCCCTACCCCGCTTTCGATAAGTTTCAGGAATAAACCGTCATGCCAGATGGAGTCGAAAGCCTTCTGGAAGTCTATAAAGCATGCGTAGATTTTGCTTTTGTTATGGTGAACGTGTTTGTCAATTAGGGTCTGTAGGGTGAAGACATGATCTGATGTTCTATAGTTTGGCAGGAATCCAATTTGGCTTTTATTCAAGACATTGTGCTCCTCAAGGAAGTTTATAAGTCTTTTGTTTATGATGCTACAGAATACCTTCCCCAGGTTACTGTTTACACAGATGCCTCGATAGTTATTTGGGTCGACTTTGTTCCCACTTTTGTATATGGGCGTTATGAGTCCTTTGTTCCAGATATCAGGGAAGTAACCGACACTCAGAACCAAGTTGAAGAGTTTTAGGATAGCCAGTTTCATTTTATCGTCTGTGTGTTTAATCATCTCGTTTAGTATGCCGTCTGTCCCGCAAGCTTTTCCTGGTCGCAGGTCCTTGAGTTTCTTGGTGCTTCTCCATAGTGAAGCAGTTGAGCTCATTAACTAAATTGCATGGAACTTGCAGATCCAAATCTGTGTACCACATCTGGTGTGCCACTAATTGGTGCTATAATAAACTGTGTCTTATTAGGCTTGTCTCAATGCTGATCTGTAGCACTGGAACTGTTTCTGTTTCAGAACCATATACATAAATCTCCACATTGAAATTATTTGTTTTGTTGCTGTGGTACAGTTGCCATCTAGCACCCTGCTCGAGCAGTCTAGAGAGTGAGTGTCGGCAAGCTATACTACTCTGCATCAGTAAAATGAAGCAGGGCTCCATTGCAGCACAACAAGTTGTCAAGTTTCCTTCTCTTCCACAATTGAAAATCCCACAGCATTCCACATCCCATTCGGTGGTCCAGCCAAGTACTTAAGAAATACATTCCTGACAGTGGTAGATGGACTTAAGCAATTGGTATCCTTGATAATCAAATCCACGTATTTGATTTTTGTTTTAACTAGGTGAAATGGATGTTTCCAGTGGAAGAACACACTGTATATTTTTTTGAACTGCAGTTCCAAGAGATCATTTCTATTGACAAGGAGACGGCTTTACCTCAAGATCAAGCTGGAGTCTTCTCTGGAATCAGACGTAAAAACTTTGTTGCTACTAATCTGAACTCCAACTCCGAGTACTTGTTCCGTGTCCGTGCAGTGAACGTGACTGGAAAAGGGCCGTGGAGTCAGCCTTATAAGGTGCATTGTTTTTATATCGTAATTTATTGGAAATGCATTATTTTTGTGGGTGCTGAATTGTTGATGCTAAAAGAACAGTAATTTCCTGTGTACTCTAATCATATGTAACCATTGGCTTCAGTTATATTACCAGTTTGTATCAGTGCAAAATGTCTTTGGGTGCATGTCAATGCAAAAGTAGCATTATAACTCAAGGTGCCCCAAATTCTGAATGTGAATGTGAATGGTGGGAGGCCCCCTCTAAGAGGTCATCTAACACCAAATTGAGTTCACATTGACAGCCGAATATTTGTAACCCTGTGGAAAATGGCATTTTAAAAGTGCTCAGATGGTCCATTTAATATTAAAAATTAGCCATGAGAAGCAGACCTCTATGCCTGTATCCAAGCTTTATGCCATTGTGCATCATACTCTTCAGATCAGTAGATGCAGTATAACTGTAGCCTTATGTGTTAAATCATTATGAATTATTCTTTTTATGATCTGAATCTAATTAACAAGGGGACAGATGTATTTTGGAATTGTAATTATTGATGGCCTTAATATGTTTTCAGATTCTGACTGTACGTGGCACGGTGCAACGTGTTATGGACACCAAGGAGAAAGCTGTTTCACTAAAAGGAGTTAAAGTTACTATTCGCAGAAGCAGCTAAATCTGTTCAGAGTTGTGTAGTGTCCGTGTGTAGATAAAGACACTGAAGACAGGAGTTGGTTCATAGGTATTTACTAAGCAAGTCTGGGGGGGGGTTTCTAAAGGATATACACAATACACAGGCTTATATAGCCCAAGTGGCAATTACCGGCATTACGCACACCTGGGGCTCTTAAAGGCACATACACCACAATTCCTCCCCTTCTAGCTAACTAGTACATCATATTTTAAGTAATTATTAATTACATGTTATATGCAAAATAATATACATTGCTGTATTAATTAATTATAAGTTAGTCTCTCAGGAGGCTTCCTGACTCGGTCCGGATAACGCCTCGGGGGTGTAGTAGTTTCTGGTGGTGTAGTAGGTTCTTCTGGCAAGGCTGATTCGGCTTGAAGGCCAGTGTCGGGTTCATCGGGCTCCAGTATCACCGGATCGGAGGTAGATATGGGTATCTCTACTTCATCGTTAGATGTATAGAGTGGTGGTGTAGGTTGTCCCTTTTCGGATGACTTGATGATTTGGTCAGCATGGCGCCTTATTATGCTGTCTCCGATGTCCACGGTTTACATCAGTGGTCCTAATCGTGTGCAGATAGTTCCAGGCTGCCATTTCTCGGTACGGCAGTCCCGGGCCAAAACCGGTTGGCCTATCTGGAAGGCCCTAGTTGGCCTTTCATTCATGCCCTGAAACTGCCGGTTCTCCACGTCCCTTCGGATGTTGGGCTTGACCAAATCCAGCCGGCATCTTAGGTTTCTATTGTAGAACATCATGGCGGGAGTTTGGTTAGTAACCATATGCGTTGCATTCCTATATGCAAATAAGAAGTTATCCACCTTGTGCTGAAGTTTTATGTCTTCATTACCCATGGCCTTGATGGCCTTCTTGAAGGTCTGGACAAACCTTTCAGCCAATCCATTGGTGGCGGGATGGTATGGGGCGGACGTGTAGTGCTTTACCCCATTGTTCTTTAAGAACTTTCTGAATTCTTCGGACACAAATTGCGGTCCATTATCAGAACATATCTGCTCCGGCAGCCCATTCCTGGCAAATATGGTCCTTAATACTGTGATGGTTTTTTCCGTGGTGGTGGCGGACATCTTTATTACCTCCGGCCACTTGGAGTGTGCATCAACTGCGATTAAGAACATTGAGCCCATAAATGGACCAGCAAAGTCGATGTGCACCCTTTGCCAGGGAGATGAGGGCCACTCCCATGGATGTAGAGGGGCCTGTGGCGGAGCATTTTGGACCTTCTGGCATCCTAGGCAGCTCTTGGTCATGTCTTCGATGTCTCCATCGATACCTGGCCACCATACAAACGCCCTAGCTAGGTTCTTCATTTTCACTCCACCCAGATGCCCCTCGTGAAGCTCCTTTAGCACTTTATCCTGGAGTTTGGGTGGAATCACCACTCTGGATCCACACATCAAGGTTCCTCGGCACACTGACAGCTGTTCTCTTCTTTGCGAGAATGCTGGCAACAGTGGTTCGCCATGTGCTGGCCATCCCTTCACTGTTAAATCGTAGACCCGTGAGAGAGTAGGGTCATTTCTTGTCTCCCTTTCAATGGCAGAATTTGTCACCGGCAGACATTCCACTATGGTAGAGTGGAATATCTCTACTGGGTCTACTGTAGGTGCCTCTTCTATCGTTGGCAACGGTAGGCGTGATAAACCGTCAGCATTCCCATGCTGTTTTGACCCTTTGTATTCAATGTTGTATTGGTGTGCCCCTAGAAAAAGGGACCACCTCTGTAGTCTTTGTGCCGTCATAATGGGGACACCTTTTTTATGGTTGAATATGGAGATGAGGGGTTGATGGTCAGTCAGCAAGGTAAATTTTTGTCCGTGTAGGTAATGGTTGAATTTCTTCACTCCCCATACCAGGCTGAGTGCTTCCCTGTCTGTCTGGGCATAGTTACGCTCAGCTGAGTTCAATGAGCGTGACGCAAAAGCTATCGGCCGTTCCGAGCCATCAGGGAATCTATGGGACAATACCGCTCCTATGCCGTAAGGGGATGCATCGCACGCCAGTCTGATTGGTAGTGATGGGTTGTAATGAGCCAAAATTTTCTCGGATGTGATTAAGTCTTTACATTTATGGAAGGCACGTTTACAGTCTTCGTTCCATTTCCAAATCACTCCTGTCTGTAGAAGATCATTAAGAGGGTGTAGAATAGTTGATAAGTTCGGTAAAAATTTATGATAGTAATTTATTAATCCCAGGAATGACCTTAATTGTGAAACATTTTCAGGTGCTGGGGCTTTTATAACTGCTTCAATTTTTTCAGGTGACTTATGCAACCCTTCCTTATTAATTATGTGGCCACAATATGATATCTGATTTTGGAAAAATTCGCACTTGGGGCGATTTGCTCGTAGGCCCCGTTCTTTCAGCCTAGTGAGCACCTGCTCCAAATTGGCAAGGTGCTCGTTGTCGTTTTCTCCTGTTATAAGGATGTCGTCTAGGTAGCATTGAGTCCCCGGAATCCCTTGCAGGACTTGCTCCATAGCTCTTTGCCAGATAGCTGGAGCTGATGCTATTCCAAAAACCAGTCGATTGTACTGGTACAGGCCTTTGTGTGTGTTTATTGTGAGATACTTTTTAGAGGTCTCCTCAGCCTCCATCTGTAGATATGCCTGTGCCAAGTCAATTTTTGTGAAACGTTTCCCTCCGGATAGTGAGGCGAAAATATCTTCTATCCTCGGAAGAGGATACTGTACCGTGTGAAGGACCGGGTTTACAGTCACCTTAAAGTCCCCACAGATGCGAATTTTTTTCTGTTCCTCAGAGTTATTTTTCAATGTTTTTTTCATGACTGGAACGATGGGTGTTGCCCATTCGCTCCAATCTATTTTGGATAATACGCCTGCCTTTTCCAAATTCTTCAGCTCTGCCTCGACTGCCGGACGTATTGCGTATGGCATCGGTCTTGCCTTAAAAAATTTTGGAATTGCTGTATCTTCCACTTTTATTGAGGCGGTGATGCCTTTCAAGGTTCCTAGTTTCTCTTGAAACACTTCTTTGGCGTTGGCCAAGATGTCTTTTAATCGTTCAGGTATGATGTCATCATTGTTTTTTTCCTTACTGGTCACCGTCAGTGCCTGAATGGAGTGCCAGTCTAAACGTATCTTCCTTATCCATTCACGTCCCAACAACGGTGGACCACCATCTTGTAGAATGTATAAATACAACTTTTGTATTTCTTTGCCGTTGTATACCACAGGCACCCTTATTTTTCCTTTGGGGTAGACTTTCTGCCCCGTATATGTTTTTAAGATAATGGATGTGTCTTTTAGAGGTATATGCGAAAATAGCCTCTCGTAATCTCGTCGATTTATTACGGTTAGAGCTGATCCTGTATCTAGCTCCATTTTAACTGGGGACCCTGCTATTGTGAGGGTAACCCAAATGGTTTGGTAATCCTCTTTGGCAAGTACATTATGTAATTTGAGACAGCTTAGTCTCTTGTTTCCGGAGTCGCTATCGCTATTCTGGTCTTCGGAGCTATTGTCCGTCATCATTTGTACCTTCCTGTACTTTTCTTTATTGATTTTTTGTTTTCTGTCAGTGGATTTATTTTGTCCAGATTGGCATACCCGTGCAATGTGTCCAATCTTACCACATTGCCTGCATGCTTTGCCCTTGAACCAGCAGTCCCTCTGGTTATGGGTGGATCTGCCGCAGCGATAACATCTTCCGAACTCCTGTGTCATTTTATGGGTGCCGAAGTCCTGTGTCTCTTGTTGTATCTCTGCAGCTCCTTTTGCTGCTGCTTCGTATGATACAGCCATACTGAAAGCTTTGTCCAATGTTAAATCTTTTTCAGAAAGCAGTCTTTTTTGTGTTCCTTCACTTAAGAGACCGCAAACAAATTTGTCTCGAAGATAATCCGATAGTCCTGCTCCGAATTGGCAGTACTTTGATAGCTTTCTTAATTCGGTTAGGTAATCAGCATTACTTTCATTCTTGTGTTGATTTCTCTTGAAGAACTTGAATCGTTCCGCTATCAGCAGCGGTGTTGGGTTTAAATGCTCCTGCAGGGTATCAACAATTTCTTTAAAAGTCTTGTCCTTTGGTTTGGCTGGAGTGATTAAATTTCGTAACAGCCTGTATGTCTTCGCGCCCATTAAGTTCAGAAGTACTGAAGCTTTTTTTTCATCTGTTATTCCATTTGCAGTGCAATAAACCTCTACTCTTTCCACATATGTGGTCCAATCTTCTATTTCGCCATCAAAAGCCTCAATATTACCAGATTTAGGCATTTCAGAAAAGATATGGCGCTTCCCGCGCTTTTTTTTTTCTCTCTGTAGCAACGATATGGCGCTTTCCCGCCGCTGCTACCGATAACAACGCTGTTTTACTGTGGTTTCCGTTTATTCACTGTTGGAGACTCGTTCCCGACGGAGGTCTAAACGCTGACCTGCTTGCCGCGCCGGCCGTCTCTCGAGTGCACCCTCCCAGTCCGTTATTGCTTGCCTCCGATTTCGCTGCCTGTCTCAGCTGTAGAGCCCGCCGCTGGAGCTCCAGCCTGACGCCCAGGAAGGATTAGCGCAGTACCTGTCACCAGCTTGGCCAGCTGGTGAAACCACAGTTTCTATTACTTCCTTGAGTCTTCTGGACGCTGGAGGAATCGATGTCCTTGAGGTGCTGCCGAATTGCAGGTAAGTCCGTTTCCACTTCGTCGCCACTGTAGTGTCCGTGTGTAGATAAAGACACTGAAGACAGGAGTTGGTTCATAGGTATTTACTAAGCAAGTCTGGGGGGGGGGGGTTTCTAAAGGATATACACAATACACAGGCTTATATAGCCCAAGTGGCAATTACCGGCATTACGCACACCTGGGGCTCTTAAAGGCACATACACCACAATTTGTAATAAAGTTAAGCCAATTCTTTCCAAGCTTGCCTTAAAGGTTTAGAAAGTGAGTAGGAATTATTACTGACTCAAACTATCGTATATCTAGATGATGGGAAGAATATATCTTTGTAAAGCATTTTTTTTTTTAAATTCTTCTCTACACATTTTTCCTTAACTTGAAGGCCTTATACTGTCACATGATTTATTTTATATTAGAGAGTATGACAGTTCAGATTGTGGAATTATATGGAGTCAAACAGTTTTGTGTTGCAGGGGTAAGATGGAATTCCCATTTTCTTCTCCCTCATGAGGAATCATTTTGACCTTTAAGGCTGTTCACGGTGATCTTGTTGAAGAATTTGCAGTGGTAGCAGATAGATTTGAATAAGATCACTGGGACCTGAATCAGTGACATTCTGCTTGTGTATCCAAACTAGTATCTTTGGGCTACCTGGCCCAGAATTTCTTACTACTTCCAAAGTTAGAGAAAGTAATATTTTCCAATTTTTTTCTTCTCACCGTAAGCTGTAGTGCTTTGCCGTTGCCATTCCAATAGGAAATGTTCTTGAAAATCTTTTCTGCTTCAGAAGCTGTTAAACGATTTCAACTGTTTTAATTTCAACCGAGTTGAAGACATTTTCTGCTGCTGTACATTTCTCCAGCACTGTTAAAAATCCTAATGACTCAGGATTACTCAGCAGCCATGGATAACACAAGATGAACTGAGTGTTACAGACGTCTGTGGAAATAATGTTGTATACCATCACCATATAGTACCAAGATCATTCCACAGCAAACTATTAGTGCGATGTAACTCATACCTGCAGTTATGTGTACCATTACAAAATAAAAAGTGTAGAAACAGTAACATGATACAATAAAAAAAAATGGCATATGTACAGTACTTATTTATTTATATAATAACATATTACAATGTCAAGTTTACAACATATTTCTACTTCTGACTGTACCAAAACCCCTCTGGAAAAAAAACTGATCAGATGAAACCACTGACGTAGTCAAAGATATATCAATACCTTTTCTGAACTTACAGAAGATTACAACCACTTTTTGTAGTGTAGCAGAACATCTGCTTTTCAAACAATCATTCTGCCCATTTTCTTTAAGTCACCTTGGTTATAACAATGCAGATTGTGATTCAAATTAAAATGTAGGTTAATAATGTGCTCTGTGAGTCTTTATTTGTGCATACCAAATGAGGTAAAACAGTACAAATCACTGTACATGCAATTTTCATTTAGATTGTAGTAACGTAAAATGAGTTTCTGATTTTTGTGAGATTTTTGGACTATGAGAATAAATCATTTAAATATCACTATCGACTGAGCACTATTTAGTTTTTGCTTCCTGTGATTGTTTCTATTCTTTCTTCTTCCTTCTGTTAATTCATTATCTTTTTTTTCTCCTTAATGAATCAATTAATATAATCAAATAAGGGAAAATCACAGGAACAGTGTCCGTTTAGGAGTTTTACTCATTGTGTAACATAGAAACATAGAAGATAGGAGCAGGACTGGGCCATTCGGCCCCTCGAGCCTGTTCCACCATTTAATGAGACCATGGCTGATCATCCAAATTCAGTACCCTGTCCCTGCTTTCTCCCCATATCCCTTGATCCCTTTAGCCTTAAGAAATATATCTAACTCCTTCTTGAATATATTTAATAAGTTGGCCTCAACTGCCTTCTGTGGTAGAGAATTCCACAGGTTCACCACTCTCTGGGTGAAGAAATTCCTCCTCATCTCAGTCCTAAATGGCCTACCCCTTATCCTTAGACAGTGACCCCTGGTTCTGGACTCCCCGGCCATCGGGAACATTCTTCCTGCATCTAGTCTGTCTAGTCCTGTTAGAATTTTATAAGTTTCAATGAGATCCCCTCTCATTCTTCTAAACTCTAGCGAATATAAGCCCAATCGACTCAATCTCTCTTCATACATCATTCCTGCCATCCCAAGTATCAGTGTGGTGTCATAAAAGTCAAGGTCCTAAAAATTCGAGTGCGACATGAAAGCTGCCAGTGCCAACGCAGCCGCGGGTTAACAGCCGGTGAAAATGGTGGCGCTGGTAGGACTGAAAAATTGATGCTGGGGGCTAATAATTATTACCCCAGCACTAAACTCACCATGTACCACCTTCCTGGTGGCATTCATCCTGGCATCAGGCCCCAATGTGGCATCTACAAGCAGCATTGCACCTTCGAACAGCCACTGAAAATGAGGCTGTGATTTCGCAAAGCCTTCTGAAAGGATAAAAATAAAATGAATGTAAAAATATGCAGTTTTCAGCCCTTACAGCTCAACTGCCTTCTGAATAAAAGTTAACATTAAAAAGAATTCCCAAATGGGAGTTTTCAGCTCTTAAAGCTGAATTCCTTTCCACACCTTAAAAAAAAGGTATAAGTGCTTCAGCACCAACAAAATTGCTCAGCAAGCCAGGCACCCAGGCTCTCGCACACAGCACTCCTGCTTTGTGCATGGGGTCAACACTGCAAGAGACATCCTCTACCCACAGGGGCCAGGAGGCCCTCCAGAAAGAAGGATGTGGGACCAGATCACCAAGGCTGTCACTGCCAGCAGGGTCACCCCCACCACCTGGCTCCAGTGCCCAAAGAAGCTTCATGGCATCAGAGCTGTGGTCAAGGTCAGTGAATGTGTCTTCAAAAGCCCTCTCCTATCAACTGCATTATTAGCCTCACAAACTTCTCAATGCATGACTCCACCCACCTCTCCACACCCCAGCAATCACTCACCTACCAAAAATCTGTACCAAACACGAGGCACATCTCCCATTCCTAGCTTCACCACACCCCCTTGGAGGAGACGGTGCTGGCCATTCTTGGCAGGGGCATGGCTGAGCCCTTGGCCAATGGCAGGCTGAAAGGATACAAGATGCTGATATCTTCATACATTATCCTCCTCACATGTACCTCTTACTTTCCCGCTCTCCCCTCACCACAACTACACCCTTGTGCCTTCCTCATTTCACACACCCAAGAAATTTGGCCAGCCCAGCCAGTGGTTGACCAAGAAGAGGAAAAGGAGAGTGAAGAAGAAGAAACACCATCACTCGATTTGACACTCCCAGCTACCAGCTCCTCAAGGCCATTTGCAGTGTCCCCCACTGAAAGTCAGCAGCTTTCCACCAGCCATGCTGCAGCCACTGGGGTAGCACTGTGTGACATCACTAGGATAGGCAAAGGCACACACAAAACAGTCATTAAGGGAATGCATAATGGCGATGAGTTGATTTCTTGATGTCATATTGGATGGATAGATGTATAAAATTGGATTGGAAAATTTGCTTTTATTTCAGCAATGTGGCCAAGAGGACGCTGTAATGATCAGTAACAGAGGGAAGGAAGGTAAGGTGTAAGACAAATGTTGAAAGGGGATTTGGGGTTGTGGTCACTGGTACCACAGGTGGATGATTCCATCCCAGATATCCTGGCCAGAAAGGGGCTGTCTGGGTTGCATCCTTCCTTCTGCTTCCTCCTCTTCTGCTTCTTCCCCTTCTGTGTCTTCCTCTTCCCTCTGCGAGCAGATGCTGTAAATCTGAAATAAAAGCAAAAATGCTAGAAATACTCAGCAGGTCATGCAGCATCACGATCTAAGACATGAACTCTGTTTCTCTCTCCACGGATGTTGCCTGACTTGCTGAGTATTTACAGCATTTTCTGTCTGCTCAGAGGCCTTCCTTTACCTCCGAGGCCTTGCAAGCATCCAGCAGCACTCCCTGCACACTTAAAAAACCTTTAACATGTATTACAGCAAGCCACTACTTCAATAAAATAAAAACGATCCAGTCCAAAAGCTTAAATGCAAACTTACCTAAAGATGTGTGTGTTTCTTTAAGAGGTGCTGACAGCGCCTATGTCAGTCTGCTGAATGCTGCATTTTTATGGCAAGCTTAGGACTCAGTGCTGAACTTGGCGTTACGGTCCAAGTTCACTGAGGTGATAAGTTGGCATTGCTGGCCCTTGCAAAATGGTGGCAGAGCGGCAGCGTTAAACACCCAAATTTTCAGCCCATGAGCAACAGCCATGGCCTCAGCCTAGTCACTCCAGTTACTTTTTTCACATTAGACACAATTGTTCTGTTGTTGCTACTCCAAAAGGAAATATACTTGAAAGTTTTTTCTTCAGAATCAGTTGATTGATACTAACTTGTAATGACCTATGTTGTCTTTGCTTCAACTGATTTGGAGATGTTTTAGTATTGATATACATTTTCCACCAGTGTTGTTTTTATTTTTCAAAACCTAGATTTCTGAATTTAAAGTACTTGGTCTGCTCTAGGCTTCAAGTTTTCATGATCTTTATGACAGTCAGTGGTCCTCAAAAATGCTTTTTTTGCCTTCGACCAAAACACAATTTGGAAGAGCAAAACTTACCTGCTCTGTAACTGATATCATTCAAGCTCAATCTGCTGCTTTTGCTGTGATTACTTAGTCTACAATGTGTGGATGTATCCAGCAGGTCACAACTATAATATTATTGGTGTATCTGCTTCTTTTGAAGCCAGCAACAGCAAGAGGGAATGCAACAGTTCTATAATATTGCTGGTGAGAAATGTATGTCGATATTAAAACTTCACTAAAGATCATAGATGTATAGATATGTGTATCACAGATGTAGATCATTTCCTGCAACTAAAAGAATTTTTTGAGCATGCAGGTAAAATGTAATGCCAAGGATATCAGTATTTTTTGATAAATTTCCAGGATTTTTCCATAATCCCCCATCCTATCTCCCTATCCTCCTCCTGTAGAAAATTGAATGAGGCAAAAGAATATGATGACAGCTAGTAAATATTTAAATGGGCTAAGATGATCCAATTTGAATCCACAGAATTCTCAGGATAAATGTAACCAATCACAAATTTACTGGAGAGATTACAGAATGGTCCTTTCAAATGTTGAAAATGTGTTTCAAATATACTGACTTCTTGGTTAATGCATTATAGCACGGACACCTAAAGGTCTATTATACATTCATGGCATACTATATACTTTATACACTGCTTTCCAAAGTAGGAATAGTCTGGAATAACAACAGAAAATGCTGGAAAAACTCAGCAGGTCAGGCAACATCCGTGGAGAGAAATTGGAGTTGACGTTTCGGGTTGAATAGTCTGGACCTGGCCAAAGATGAACTAAGGGCATTCCAAGAGGTGGAGGTTCTACAATTACTTCCTGATGAGCATTGTGGATCTGAGGGAGCCAAGGCCACTGTGGGCAAATCTCGTTAATTCTCCTAAGGTGACATTTCTTATTCAGCAACTAATAGTTCGTGGACACATATCCAACCCAATGTATGAATGACTTGTGCCAGCTGCAGTCATATCCCAAGCTGGCTGTGAAACTGTATAAATTCAAGCAACTTTTCCTTCTTCACCTCCCTTTAAGGGTGCAACATCTTTAAAATTCACCACAAATAATACATCTAGAGAATCAAATTCATGTACTTTTTTGGTACAATACCACAAAATAGAACATTCATTTATCTGAGACAGCAGCACGATTGCTGACACATTGGGGGGGAATTTTAACATGAAAAATGGGTGGGTTGCGGGCAGGGTGGGAAGTTAAAGTATTAAAAATCTAAAGCCTGACTCCAACTCACCCACTTTTGGCTTTTACTCAGGCGGGACGGAAGGCGGGCAGCCAACCCACTGCCAGGAGGCGGGTTGGCATTTTAAATATGATAAAGAGGCCCTGAAGCCTCTGCTCTAAACTGCTGTGCAGGTTTTACTGCGGCCGGCTAGGGATCCTGGGCCTCGGGATTTCCGGAAGCTGCAGCAAAGTGAGGACAGCCTCGGGGAGCAATCCTTTTAGTCCGGGAGAAGCAGGAGTGCTTCCTCCTGACCCCCAAGCTCACCTACCATCAGCCCGCCCCATTCAAACACCACCCCTCCCTAGGGGTTGGATATTGGGCCCCCCAGGGATCGGAGCCTCCCCCCCGTCGGGGATCAGGGATCAGACCCCCCCACCCCCAAGCTTGGACGCCCCCTCCCAGGGCTTGAAACCGCACCCCCCCACACACCTGGTCCTTGGACCCTGCATCTACCTGTTTGTTGTGGCATCCTGTCTAGCGTTCCCTGCCCGACTGGAAGCTAACCTGGCAATCAGGACGAGGAATCTGCCCATGAGGTCACACGCACGCGGTGGAGTTAAAAATGCATAGCGTGCTGAGAAACATGGACTTCCGGGTTTCCAGAGGTCGACCGTTCACCCTCCACCCCGTCCTAGGCGGGTCAGAGACTTCAAAATTTCAGCCGTTGTTCATCCAAGCACTCCATTAATGATGGCAGTGCTGTCAATGGAATGCAGCTTTATAACCATTCTAAGCATATATCAACAGATCATTATGACAGTATTTGTTACTGTATAACTATATGTTCACGGTACTAAAGCAAAATACTGTGGATGCTGGAAATCTGAAATAAAAACAGAAAATGCTGGAAATACTCAGCAGGTCAGGCAGCATCTGTGGAGAGCAAAACAGAGTTAACGTTTCAGGTCAATGACCCTTCGTCAGAACTGGAAAAAGTTAGAGATGTAACAGGTTTTTAAGAAAGTGCAGAGGCAGGGAAAGGGGGGAAGGGAGGAAAGAACAAAAGGGAAGGTCTGTGATAGGGTAGAAGGCAGGAGAGATTAAATGACAAAAGAGATGCAAGGCAAAAGGAGATGGTAATGGTACTGCTCTCATTTGAATGTGAATTTAATTCAGTTATATCAACCTTCATTTTTCAGTCATCAACCATAACCAAAAGTTCATTTAATTACTATTAGGCACCTAACAAAAGTACCTAAATGGTGCCAAACATAGGGGTCTAAATTTAACATTGTTTCACCTGTTTTATAGGCCTAAAGTGGGCACAACGACAACCAATTTAGCCTGCACCCAATCCGCACGGGCGGATGGGCCAGTGCTAAATTGGTCAGCGCCTTCAGTTAGGTGGCCCAAAACTTAGTGCTGTGTTCTTAATGAGAAAGTGCATGCTTCCATGTTAAACACGTACCAGTTAGGATGGATGTTTTGCACATGCATGTGTAAGGATGTATGAATAGAGATATCTTCTGGTGAGGAACGTGCAACTAGAACTAGGGGGCATAATCTTAGAATAAAGGGCTGCCGTTTCAAAACTGAGATGAGGAGAAACTTCTTCACTCAGAGGGTAGTAAATCTATGGAATTTGCTACCTCAGAGAGCTGTGGAAGCTGCGACATTAAATAAATTTAAAACGGAGATAGACAGTTTCCTAGCTGATAAGGGAATTAAGGGTTATGGGGAGCGGGCAGGGAAGTGGACGTGAGTCTAGGTTCGGATCAGCCATGATCCTATTGAATGGCGGAGCAGGCCCGAGTGGCCGTATGGCCTACTCCTGCTGCTACTTCTTATGTTCTTATGTAACTAACAGTCTGCAATATAAAACTTGTCTTGCCAGCTTCACTACGCACTGTGCAGCTCCCACCCTCGGATTGGTAATATAATGGAGTTGTAGCCTAAGTTACTGTTAACAAAGGCATCCAAGAAAACACTGTGGCGTACCGATCACAGAAAGGACACAATCCGCTTTTCGGTCCATAGACTATAAATCAGGCGTCATGCCTTTAAGAAGGATCACACCTTTAAGAAACTCGATCTGCAACATAGTTAAGCCCAGAGCGGGGGAGGAGCAGTCGAAGCTGTGGACTGATGAAAAGCAGTCGGACTTGGTGTAGTCTCTGACGCCATTTTGTGTTCAACATGTAGCCTCAACAATTAAACCTTTTCTGTTGAACCTCTCCGAGTTCAGTATTTTTTGCTAGGAGTACGTAGACTCCTACAACACTACAATATACTATTTATCACACTTGCATCATGATTTCAACTGAAAAATAATTATTATGATTGCAGTTTTTATAACCTAAGAAAGTCAAATAAATAGCTTTGTGAGATAAAATATTGGTTGCCACTGGTTTTATTCCATACAAGAATAGTGGAAGATGTATCATGGTTAGCAGTTGTTTGATATGATAATTCATTTAATAAGTGAGCCTGACTGGATAACTCATAATTGACTAAATCTGAATGGCTTATGGTCATTTTCAAGGGCGGAGCTGTTTATATTACACTACTGGGCATGATCTATTCACTTAGTAACATTTGTAGTATGTTTTAAACTGACTTTATATGTGATAATATGTTTTCATAAATGTTAATTAGTTAATGGAGAAGTAAGTACCTTGAATATTAATTATCATAAAATGAACTTTTTTATTTAAAAAACTTTATAAATATAAAATATTTTTGGTTTGTCTTGGGATGATATGTAAACCATGGGGCCGAGTTTCTGCTTGCTTCCGCTAGTTATTATTAGCGCAATCTGGGTGGAATAGGCCAAATCAGCACGATGGAGCAGGGAATTTTAAACATAACTGAGTTTCGCTCAAAACCACTTGCATTTGTGTTTTCCGCAATCTTTTACATTGGTTCAAGATTCAATGCGCCTGACAGGCCCCGTCAACAAAACTAGCTATGCCCCCAGATTGAACCTGCAAGATTCCGCCAATTGCTCTGGTTCAGGAAGGTTCTTCAAATTGTGCTAATTGTCTTAAGTGCACAGGTTTTAAAGGTTTTAGGCATGTTTTAAAGGTTTTTCATATCAAAAGATATTTAATTGACTAAGAAACCGACTAGTGCATTTATTTTCTGTTACTTTAAATCCGCTTGCTCACTGGCTATCCTTGTTTAAAATGCTTATTTTTGCTGATAAGCACATTTTCAGCTGTATTACTAAAACTGCACCAGGTTACCACTCTTAAGTACATCAACGAATACTTTTTCAATAGCAAAATACTTTTTAATGAGAAGAAAAAAGAAACAATTATATTCTATTACACTGCCTGATTGCGCTGGTTCATGGATGATTTTACGTTTGTGATTATGCAAATTCATTTGTGGAAACCTGAAGCCTAACCTAACCAGCGCAATTTCAAGCACATTTTGGGTGCAATTTCCCAATTGCCGCAAAAGTGGAAACTCTTCCCCAATGTTTTTTTCTTCCTCATTCTTTGCTTGTAATAGTCAACAAACTCTCAGTGCAGATAGAGAATAAATCATATTTTTGTGTATTCAAAATCTACTACTAGAAATATACAACACCAAAAACAGATTAACAGGTCATTCATCTTACTAAACAGTTTGTGGGATGTTACAGCGCATAAACTCGCTGCCTTATTCTGGAGGAATAGAATTGAAAAGCAAGGAAGTTATGCTAAACTTGTATCGTACCTTGGTTAAACCACACTTAGAGTACTGTGTACTGTTCTAATCTCCATGTTGCAGAAAGGATAAAGAGGCACTGGAGAAGGTGCAAAAAAGATTTACAACAAAGATACCAGAACTGAGTGATTATAACTATCAGGAAAGATTGAACAGGTTGGGGCTATTTTCTCTAGAAAAGAGAAGGCTAAGGGGTAACCTAATAGAAATCTTTAAAATTATGAAGTATTTGATAGCGTAGATGTAGGGAAGATGTTTCCACTTGTGGGGAGTCCAAAACTAGGGGCCATCAATATAAGATGGTCACTAATAAATCCAATAAAGACTTCAGGAGAAACTTCTTTACCCAGAGAGTGATTAGAATGTGGATCTTGCAAGGAGTAGTTGAGGCAAATAGCATAGATGGCTTTATGGAGAACCATGAGGGAGAAAGGAATAGAAGATTATGCAGGTAGGGTTAGATGAAGTAGGGTGGGAGGAGGATCATGCGGTGCATAAACACCGGCACAGGCTATTTGGGCCGATTGGCCTGTTTCTGTGCTGTAAATTCTATGTAATACGTAACAACAATAACTGCATTTCTAAAAGTAATGTTTTTGAGCTCTTCAGAACATCCTGAGGATGTACAATAATGCAAAAATGTATTTCTTAACGGCCTGTTATAGCAGTCTTTTAATTTTGATCCCAGGAGCCTGGCATCCATTGGCCAGCTCGAAGATTTTATGATGTTAAACCTGTTTTCAATAGGCTGGTGGCAGACTTATAGACCCTGGGTCTGCAAGTCTTGCTCTAGTTTAGAGTGCAATGTGACCATGAACAGAACACACCATGGCAAACAGTGGATATGATAAATAACTCCACTTGATTTAATGTGAGATAACCACAGATGTGTTTACATTTGGCAATAACTAGAGTGCTACTGGGGAGTGAGGGGTTAAAGAAGAGAAATAGTTAAGGACTGATCTGAAGGCAGACCATTAACAAATGGATGTACTCCATGGGAATCCCCTCGAGATTGTCACTTTCACTGTTAGAGCAAATGGGAAACTAATCAGATTCGAAGTATGAAGTTTAAATCTTACTTTAATACAGAAACAATTTTTGGGATGAGTAGGGGAGAATTGTCTGGGAGACATCTAATAAATCAGTGTTTAACAAGCACATTATTTATCTTTAGAACTTCCTTCCAACAGCCTTGTGATGTCACTTTGTCATTTGTGATGCCTAAGCAGTGCAATTGTGATTATTACTTTGACTGGTATTTCTCCTCAGAGTGTTGAAATGAATGTACACGATGCACCTGCCAGATGTTACTGTTCTAGTGACTTGTGTATCATCAGCTGATCCAAGAAGTTTTCGCTTTTCAACAGGTTTCATCACCATGATAAACGTCTTCATATAATGCCTATGACCATGAGTGTATAGTGTGGCTATAGCGGTGATGAAAATGACTCGTCTTGTGTTGTCAGTTGTTCTTTTGGTTTCCTGTGAATGGTGTGCTTTAGGTTTTCATAATTCAAGGTATCTCAGAATTTTACGGCACAAACTGCGTTTTGAGGGATCTGAGCAATGGTTCGTCCAGAGATTGGATCATTTCAATGCCGCTGATGGGAGGGTGTGGAACCAGGTAACCTTTAATGCAAATGAATGACAGAGTTTACTCATTCCAGAAAAACAGACGATTGAAGGAAATAATGTAATCCATTGGCTGTTCCCTGTTAAAAGATTTATAGTCACCTACATATACAATAGACTATGGATAAGTAAGAGAGTATGCGCACACAGATCCTCTGTGCTATATTTTCAGAACATTTTGCTGATTTTGAATAAAATAATTGTTATTGTAATGTGTCAATTCCTGTGCTCCCAGAACATTCTCCTCTGGCAACTTCTTGTAAAATATTTTACCAAATTTAATAGATAAATGTAGTTATGTGATTCGATCACCTTTAATTTTTAACTCAGTTTTAACTTAATGCAATTATATTAAGACAATAATGAAAAATTACAAAAGTTTGCACTGCAGAGTTAGTCAGTGTTATTATTTCAACAGAGACTTTACATAATTCCCATTACTGTGTATATATATATAGATAAAGATAAGGAAATAAGTTCCTAAATTCTGTAATACAAGAATAATATTTGATCATCCCAAGGGCATGGTGTAATGTTGACTGTGCTGGGCAGACAATCAAGATTGAGTAGCAGAAATCGGAACATAGGAACCAGGAGTAGGTCATTTCATCCCTCAAGCCTGTTCCGCCATTCAATGACATCATGGCGAATCTGCAATCTTACTCCATATACCCGCCTTTGCCCCATATCCCTTAATAACCTTGGTTAACAAAAATCTATCAATCTCAGATTTAAAATTAACAAATGATCTAGCATCAATTGCCATTTGAGGAAGAGAGTTCCAAACTTCTACCACCCTTTGTGTGTAGAAGTGTTTCCTAATTTCACTCCTGAAACGTCTGGCTCTAATTTTTAGATTATGCCCCCTAATCCTAGAATCCCCAACGAACAGAAATAGATTCTCTTTATCTACCCTATCTGTTCCCCTTAATATCTTGAAAACCTCGATCAGCTCACTCCTTAACCTTCTAAATTCCAGGGAATACAACCCTAGTTTGTGTAATCTCTCCTCATAATTTAACCCCTGGAGTCCGGGTATCATTCTGGTAAATCTACCCTGCACTCTCTCCAAGGCCAATATCTTCTTCCTAAGGTGTGGCTCCAGAACTGCCCACAGTACCCCAGGTATGGTCTAACCAGGGCTTTGTATAGCTGTAGCATAACTTCTACCCCTTTGTATTCTAATCCTCTAGATATAAATCTAAGCCCTAACGAATATTGTGGAGTTTTTTTTATTGCTTTTGTGGATCAGGGATTAGTTAGGCAAAAGTTTACCTCTGGAACTTAAATGGGTAGGAAAACATCCATGATTTGATAAACTGTACATGAGCCAAATGGTATTTTCTCACTCCACTGTGACTAATCTCAAAATTGTTCAATGCTGCACTTAAAAAAGCCCACAATGGCAGTACAATTAACCAAAATTCCAGTGTTGTCCATCTCTAAAAGGTGTTTTTCATAGCATACAAGAGCACTTTTTAAAATATCATGGCAGCAGTATCAGGTAATTGGCTATAAGTAATGATGTGAACATTTGTCTGACTTAATGTACTTAATTTCCTTAGGGTGCAGTGTCCTGGTCAATCCATTTTGTTTATAACCTCATTACTTTTTTGTTGGGGTAATTTCCCAATAAAATAACAGGAAATGATTTTTCAAAAGACTCACTATTGTAATAATTTATTGCTGTTATTGATGACAATGCAAAAGTTCTGTCTAGTTCCTTAGGGCTGGATTTTCCAGGGGGTCAGCAGGTGCGATCGGTGGCGGGTCGGGTGGGAAAGCGTTTTTCTCCCCCAGCGAGTTGGGACCCCGCTGTGAACCCACTGCCATGTGCCTTTTCCTGATATTGGGTCTGTCAGCGCTGAGCAGACTCGACACGCAGCGGCGGGTTCACAGCAGGGGATCCAATTCAGGTAATTAGTGACTTGTTCAGAGCCACTTAAGAATGAATTTCAGCTCACCTTCTGCATTTGACAGCTCGCCCACGGGGTCCACGCTTGTCGTGGACCACATCTGTCAAGCTGAGGTGGGAGTTCAGTGGCCATTGAATTGACAGCTGCAAATGTACAGTAAAAGCTCCCACCTTACAGAGATATCTTCCCTCAGCCACCAACTCTTCCTCACTGCATTTCCACAACAGATTCACTGTGCTGCAAGTCTTTACACAAGTCTCCATCCAGTCTGACCTCATTACCTCTCTCACCATTGACAGATCGCTTCTGTCATCTCTACTTCACCTGCCATCTATTCTATGAGCATGGGTGCCCTTTATAATCTCTCACCTTGGTCCTCAGAATCCCACCACTATCAGCAGCACCAGGCTCACCAGCAGCACCAACAACAACACCAACCTGCTCCGCAATCACCTGATGCAGCACAGGACAGAGGGCATCAGCACCCAAACACACTGCTGCCCAGGAGACCAGGGATGGCCTCAACATGGCCAGATTTACTTCACTTGACGTTGTACACCCTGGCTGCTACATGAGGCTCCAGGTTGGCACCACCCCACACCAACACCATAAAGCATCCCTACAATGCCCAAGCCATTCCTTTCACACTCATCACCATTGTGGGGGATACCGTTATGTCTCACCATTCACTGCAACTCACTAAGCCACTTCCAAAGGAGCACACAAATCTGTCCAAGAATGCAAAGTGTTGAAAATAAAGGTTTCAATGTTTGACAGCACATTTACAGAAACTTTACATCAACATTGCATAAAACACTCAAGTGCCTACCCTTGTGTGTTGTTAGCTGGTATGATTGCACTAGGATGAGGGTGAGTGTGAGTGTGAGGGGTGGCTAGTGAGATGGGGATGTGATAATGTAGATAGAGAGGGATGGGTGGAGGTGCAAGGTAAGTTGGTGTAAGGATGTGCAGGAGTAGCTTAGGGAAGGCAGAGTGATGGGGATGTGATGAGTGGCACAGCAGGATGAGGTTGAGTGTGGCTTTGTACTAACGTTTTGTGATCTACTGAGATCATTGAAATGTTTGCGGCACTGCACCCAAGTCCTCCTGACGACATCCCTGCTTGTGCCCTCCTGTGCAATGTGCAACCAGGCTGTGTTGATCACCTGGGGTGGTCTCCTCCGCCCATGGGAAGGGAAGAGGACCTCCCTCCGTGCTGTGACTCCTTCCATAAGCATATGAAGGGAGTCATGGGAGAGCCTAGGTGCAGCCGTGTACGTCTGTGCAGTGCTTGTCAGTGTTTGCAGCACCTCAATGCTGTAGGACACTGACAGCACAAATGCCAAATTTAAGTTGGCCATGGTCCCTTTAAGGAAACCAGCTGATGATGCGTCAACAAATGATGTCACCAGACCCGCTTCCTCTAATTGGCTGGCAAACGCGCTGGCCCCATCAAGGGAAATTAATTTCAGACAGCGGGCTGGAGCCAGCACCGGGGTCAGGACCCGCCACTGTCATCGCCCGCCACAGACCCACCGAGGTCAGCAAAATCGCGGCCTTAGTTTTTCATTCAGTAATTTAATTTTGGATTTAATATTTTTGAAGCGATAATACATAAGTGGTATACATTTAGAGTAAACTTCAAATAAATTTGGCAAACCAGTACTGCTCCTTCTTTGCTTTTATTTTCCCAGAGATTTTATATCAATGATACATTTTATCAGGCCGGGGGTCCTGTCTTTCTGATGATTGGTGGAGAGGGGACTGCAAACCCAGCATGGATGGACTATGGTGCCTGGTTAACATTTGCTGAAAAGTTGGGTGCCCTCTGTCTACTTATAGAGCATCGTTTTTATGGAAAAAGTCAGCCAACAATGTAGGTTAACAAGTTGTGCTTCATATTATTTTTCACTATTTCATATGATATTTGAGTAAGATTTCCCTTTTTATTTTGTGTTTTTATCTTTTTCATCTGTCTGCCTGACATCTGAATCTGAGCAGATGGGGCTATGCAGCCTGCTTCCAGACCACCACAAGTATCCTCTGGAGGTTAGCTACAACAACAACTCTTTCTTCCTTTAAGACGCTCCTTAAAACCTACCTCTTTGACCAAACTTTTGGTCATCTGCCCTAATTTCTCCTTAGTGGCTCGGTGTCAATTTTTTTTTTTGTCGTATAACACTCCTGTGAAGCACTTTGGGACATTTTACTACGTTAAAGGCGCTATATAAATACAAGTTGTTGTTGTTAGCTAGTTCGTAGAGGCCACCAGAGACCATATGGGCACAGTTATCTCCACTGATATTCAGTCCTTCTCTCTTTCGTCAGCTGTTGAATGCCGCAGTCGCTGCTCTGCATCTTCCTGCATCATTCTGCTCAGGTCAAGAGCTAAAGGAGAAAAAATACAACTAATGCTTATTCTATGGTACTTTTAGTGCACTATGATGCAATACCATCACACTGCCCTGTTTAATCTTCTTCACCTGACACCTTTTTATTGTTCTGCTTTTAATGTATGCTATGTTCCTGAGTTCATCAAAAAAGGCAATTCTTTCATTTACTCTCGTAAATTGTGTGGAGAAAAGTTGAATGAATGGAGGTGGTACAGTAATTGTTACACAAGTGACTTGCATAAACTTACCTCACAGCATTTTAGTACACTTCAATCAACCCCTTTCCTGAAGAATTGCTTGATATCAGTCCTAAATTTACCTTTTACTATTTTGAAGCTGTGTTTCCTTGTCCTAGTCTCGCAGTTGAATTTAAAGTAGTATTCCGGATTTGCCTTTTCTATTCCCTTAACTGTCTTATGTACCTCTATTTGATCACTTCTCAGGTATCCTTTGTTGTGTTTGTGTATAATAAGACACAGACTGCAGGAGAAACGGTACAACAGGTGTTTACTGAATGAGGGTTACTCTAGAACTAACTATACAGATCACTACTCAGGGTTTATATACAGGTGTGGTCACTGCCGGTACTACAGTATACAGGAGCTGTAAAAAGTAGTTCTCTTCCTTAAAGGTACATACATTACAATTCCTCCCCTTTTAGATTAACAGTACCATAACACTCATTTAACAATTAAATATCAAACTAATTACAATTAACACTTTTAACATGCAACATTAGCTGAAAATAGTCTATTTATAAATTCAGTCTTTGGGGAGGCTTCCTGATTCTTTCTGGATAACGCCTTTCCCGAGTGTCTCGCTCTTGGTGCGGAGGCGATTCTAGCACCCTGTCGTCAGTTGATTCATCAGCTTCCAATGCTATTGTTTCTGAGGTAGATGCGACCTGTACGTTGGGTTCCTCACCAGGTACGTATGGCCGAGACATGGGGTTGACTCGTTCCTGTGACTCTAGGATCTGGTCAGCATGGCGTCTCACAATGTTCTCCCCAACATCCACTGTGTACATTAGTGGCCCCCGCCGTGTGCATATCGTTCCTGGTTGCCATTTCTCTGTTCGGTAGTTGCGGGCCAAGACTGGTTGCCCTACATTGAAGCTCCTTGTCGGCTTCTCATTGATGTGCTGGAATTGCTTACTCTCAACATCTCTTCGTACATTTGGTCTGAGCAAATCCAGACGAGATCTCAACCTTCGGTTAAAGAACATCATGGCCAGGGCCTGGTTGGTGACTGCATGTGTCGCATTTCTGTAGGCTAACAGGAAATTGTCCACCTTATGCTGCAGTGGAATGTCGTCATCGCACATGGCCTTTACTGCTTTTTTAAAGGTTTGTACGAACCTCTCAGCCAATCCATTTGTGGCTGGATGATACGGGGCGGATGTGTAATGCCTTACCCCATTCCTTTTCATAAATCTTCGAAACTCTTCGGACACAAACTGTGGTCCGTTATCAGAGCAAATCTGCTCTGGCAAGCCGTTCCTGGCAAAAATGGTCCGTAGGACTGCAATAGTTTTCTCCGTGGTGGTGGAGGACATTTTGATCACCTCAGGCCATTTCGAGTGCGCATCCACGGCTATTAAAAACATTGAGTCCATGAATGAACCAACAAAATCAATATGCACCCGTTGCCATGGAGATGAGGGCCACTCCCATGGGTGTAGAGGGGCATGTGGTGGTGCATTTTGGACTTTCTGTCATCCTGAGCAGCTCTTTGTCAGGTCCTCGATTTGCTGATCGATCCCTGTGATACTGCCACTCTTTGGCATTTTTGGGTGTGGTTAGACTGGCTTAAAATAGCGTCTCCCGCGCTTTCCTTTCTTCCCCGCTGCGACTTAAAATGGCGTCTCCCGCGCTGCTGCCACCGCCGCTCTCGGCGGTCCTCGTGGCAAATGGCGACGCCCTGTGGGTTTCGTGCGCTGCTCCTGCGCTGCTGCCAATGCCGCTCTCTGCGGTCCTCGTGGCAATGGCAGCGCCTCGTGTTTTCCTGCGCGCCTCTCTCCCCCGTTGACGCTGCTCGGCCCTTGAACACCGGCTGCGCTCTTCTCTCTCTCGTCTCTCTCCCCCGTTGACGCTGCTCGGCCCTTGAACACCGGCTGCGCTCTGCTCTCTCTCGTCTCTCTCCCCGTTGACGCCGCTCGGTCCTGAACACCGGCTGCGCCCTGTGCGCTCTGCCCTCTCTCTCTCCCCCATCGATGCTGCTCGGCCTTTTTCTGTGCCGCTCGGTCGGCTCTAGCCGCCGCTGTCCGGAAAGGGTCTGTGCAGTACCTGTTGCCAGCCCGTTTTGCTGGACCACCGTGACTGGAAAGCCAAGCCTGGCTCTCGACAGGCTCCCCTGCGATGCTCAAATCTCCCCTGGATAACTGGGCGGTTGCCCGTGGTCGACGCCCGCGCTTCTGGACTCGACCTCCTTCCACTGTTCTCCAGGAGCGAATCCCTGGGAGGTGATGCAGAGTTGCAGGTAGGTTCGAATCTGCTCGTCACCAATGTTGTGTCTGTGTATAATAAGACACAGACTGCAGGAGAAACGGTACAACAGGTGTTTACTGAATGAGGGTTACTCTAGAACTAACTATACAGATCACTACTCAGGGTTTATATGCAGGTGTGGTCACTGCCGGTACTACAGTATACAGGAGCTGTAAAAAGTAGTTCTCTCCCTTAAAGGTACATACATTACATCCTTTATCAAGGCTGAAAAACCCAAATTTCTCCAACGTTTCCTCATAGCTCTTTGACACTGAAGGTCAGCCTCATGCTTCTTCCTTTCACTGCCTCCTGTGCTTTAATATTTCCCTTGTTTCTCAGCAACCATAACCAGACACAGTGCTCAGGTGCAGTCCAAGCGAAGTGTTTTGCAGTTGGATCACAACTTTTTCTGACTTATATTCTTCTATTTTGACTATGTAATTGGTTAACAAAATTGAGGCTCATGGAATAGGTAGATCAGTGGCAGCTTGGATAAGGAATTGGCTTAAGGACAGAAAACAGCGAGTTGTGGTAAATGGCTGTTTTTCAGACTGGAGGATGGTAGACAGTGATGTTCCCCAAGGGTCAGTGCTGGGGCCACTGCTTTTTTTGATATATATAAATGACCTGGATATTGGAATACAAAGTAGAATTTCTAAATTTGCCGATGACACCAAACTTGGGGGTGTGGCAAACAGTGAGGATGATACCAATCAACTGCAACAGGACATAGAAAGGCTAGCAGAATGGGCAGACAAGTGGCAGATGGAATTTAATACAGAGAAGTGTGAGGTGATGCATTTTGGCAGAAGGAACAGGGAGAGGCAATATACAATTAATGGCACAGTTTTAAAGAGTGTGCAGGGACAGAGGGACCTGGGAGTTAATAGGTCCCTGAAGGTGGCAGGACATATTGAGAGACTGGTTAGCAAAGCATATGGGATCTTGGGCTTCATAAATAGAGGTATTGAGTACAAAAGTAGAGAAGTTATGCTGAATCTTTATAAAACGCTGGTTAGGCCAGAACTGGAGTATTGCATCCAGTTCTGGTCACCACACTTTAGGAAGGATGTGAAGGCACTTGAGAGGGTGCAGAGGAGATTTAGCAGAATGGTTCCGGGGATGGGGGAATCTTAGCTACAAGGACAGGTTGGAGAAGCTGGATTTGTTTTCATTAGAGCAAAGGAGGTTGAGGGGTGATTTGATAGAGGTGCACAAGATTATGACGGGTTTGGATAGGGTGGACGGGGAAAGGCTGTTCCCACTAGTTGATGGTACAAGGACTCGGGGACACAGATTTAAGGTTTTGGGCAAGAGATACAGGGGGGATGTGAGCAAAAACATTTTTACACAGCGAGTGGTGAGGACTTGGAACTCGATGCCGACGGAAGTGGTGGAAGCGGAGACACTCAATGTTTTCAAGGGGAGTCTGGATAGGCACTTGAGGGAAATAAACTTGCAGGGCTACGGGGATGGGACTGACTCAATTGCTCTGCAGAGAGCCGGCATGGACTCGATGGGCTGAATGGCCTCCTTCTGTGCCGTTATGACTTGTAGGGAGCGATTTTTCCACTGGAGGCGGGATGGAGGCGTGTTTCAATTTGGGTGGGTTTGAAACCAGATTCCACTGATAGTTTTCAAAAAAGTGCGATTTTTTCCCTGATTGGCCAGTTGATTTCAGAGGTGTGGGATGTCCTTGGTCAATTAGTGTTTTGGGACTGAAACTCGCCTCTGCTGACATCACTTTTCCAGCCTGATTTTAGGGCTGCTTGCTGCCTTGGTTCATTCCACTGGATTTCTGCCGATGCTGCACCACCTGCAACATATTCTGAGAAAACACTATGTCCAATTCCAAGGCAAGGGCCTCCCCGAGGCTCTCGGATGAGGCGCTGCAAATGTTGATTGAGGGGATGACAGCTAGCAGGGGGGTGCTGTTCTCCTCATCTGGGAGGAAGAGGCCCCCCAAAGAAACCAAGGCTGTGTGGGTCCAGCTGGCAAGGGATATAACCTCCGGATCTTTGTGCAGATTAGGTGAATGTTTATGTGTATTGATGAAATGCCATCCCTGTTGGAAAGCATTAAAATAATTTGATGCCAAAATGTTGGCGTTATGGCATCTGTTCTTTCGCCTTAGGCAGCTCCACATTGTGGGCTCTGCGACACTTGCGTTGTCAGGTTGGTGGCCAGAGTGAAAGGAGGCCAGAGAGTCTATTGTCAATGATGTCCTAGGATGGAGCAAAGGACATGTGCCAACTTGGGCAACCTTTGCAAATCTGGTCATGATAAGTGTTATAAATCTCATCATCAAGAAACTACTTATGAAATAATGCTGGACGGCCAGCTGGTGGCACCGTCCAAGGAGTATAAATACTCGGGCGTGGGCCCCAGCTTGCCAGGGACATTTTGTAAGACAAGGAGCTAGTGAAATACAACTAGACCTCCATGTTCTGAAACAAGTTGATTAGAGCCTTGCTTTATGCTCAAACCAAGTGCGTAGTGAGTTTTATTACGTCAATAAGTTCATCCCTTGCAGCCTGGGCTCTGACCTCCTCCTCCTCCTCCTCCAGATCCTCCTCCTCCTCAACCTCATCTGAGGTCCATGCAGAAAGAAAACAAATAGTTCCCATTCTGCTTATAGATGCCTCCTTTGGGGAAGCGCTCATTGCAAGCGGGGGGAGGGTCTTCCAAGGAGGTCCCACAGTTGATGGAGTCAAGCTGCAGCACCTCCGACTTTGGAAGGACTTTTAAAAGTGCTCAGAGACCTTTTAAAGCCAAGGTCTGACACCTGCAAGTAATCCTTGCTGCAATAAATGATGTCTTGTTAGACCTGCAGCAGTGAGGCCACCCACGAGTCAACCCGCCATGTTTACCTGCCGTGGTTTAGGAGGTGCGTGGATCACACCGAAAAGCTGGAAAAATCACGAGGGCCTCTCAAAATAGGCTTAGAGAGGCCTTTAAAGAGCATTTAAGGATGTTAAATAGCGCAATGGCCAGCTGGAGGCGGAAGCATTTCCCAACCTCCAAAACCAGCACCGGCAAAATCCCACGGAGGCAGGTTCTGAACCCAACCTCTTTCAAGCTGATTTTCCCGCCTTTCCCGCCTCCAAACCCGCCTCCTCCGACATCAGAAAATTGCCCCCTATGACTATGACTCTAGTTAAACATTCTATTGATTTTGTTGATTGCTACTCTGCACTAGTTGGGCATGTTGAGCATCCAGTCGATGAAGACTTCTTGGTCTCTTTCAACTACCTCCTAAACTACCTCAACATCATTCATGGTGTGTGTGTGTTGTCCATTTTCCTTCCCATGTGTTTTACTTTACATTTGTCTGTATTAAATTTCATCTACCATTGCTCTGCCCACCTACATATTTTGATTAGCTCAATCTGGAATTTCTGAGCTGAACTGGCTCTTCTGTGGGGAAAGTTGTCAATTGAATTAGATCTGCATGGACATAAGACAATTTTGTGGCCTAGTTTTTGGGGCTTGCATGGAGCATCCATATTTATAATTAAATGCCCTTTTTCAATAATATAATGAGCATTTTTGTGACTATTTTTACAATTTAAAATTGGAAACAACAAAAGTAATTGTCAAAATGTTAATGGTCCACAAAACAACAGTCAGTGCAACATAACCACCTCCAGTTTCATAATTATATGAAAAAGGAAATAAAAAGGATAAAATGATTTAAAAGCAGTTTTTGTCATGATAGCTTTAGTACAAGACATGAGGGTATGGAACTGTACTATATAAAAAACAATGTGAGCTGCACATGTCTCACACTACATCTGTCTTTCTGTATTTTAACATAAGAACATAGGAAATAGGAGCAGGAACAGGCCACTTGGCCCCTCTAGCCTGCTCCGCCATTCAATAAGATCATGGCTGATCTTCTGTGCTCTTTGAGGTGAAAAATTGTTCCTGGCTTAATGATACTACAGTGACAAGGTTAGGATCACACTGGAGGGTGGTAGTTTCAAAGGCAAATCATTGTATAACAGAAATTATTAAATATAAAGATAGACCAGTCATTCTTTAAAAATTAACTAATTTTCTGACTAGAGGTCTCAGTGAGATGGACAGGCATTCTTACTGGCTAGGTCTAAAATATTAATGATAAATATAACAAATATTCTTGTTTCTTTCTTTAATTCATTCTTTGGGATGTGGGTGTCGCTGGCAAAGCCACATTTATCCCCCATCCCTAGTTGGTTTTGAGAAGGTGGTGATGAGCCTACTTTTTGAACCACTGCAATCCATGTGGTGAAGGTACTTCCACAATAGGAAGTCCCAGGACTTTGGCCCAGTGGCAGTGAAGAAACGGTGATATACGTCCAAGTCAGAATGGTGTGTGACTTGGTGGAAAACTGGAAGGCAATGTGCTCCCATGTACCTGCGGCCTTATACTTCTAGGTAGTGGAGGTTGTGGGTTTTGGAGGTTCTGCTGAAGAATCCTTGGCGACTTGCTACAGTGCATCCTGCAGATAGTACACATTGCAGCCATGGTAAGCTAGTGGTGAAGGGGGTGGATGTTAAAGCTCATGGATAGGGTGCCAATCAAGCAGATTGCTTTGTCCTGGATGGTGTCAAGCTTCTTGAGTGTTCCTGCAGCTGCACCCAACCAGGCAAGTGGAGAGTATTCCATCACACTCCTGACTTGTACCTTGTAAGTGGTGGACAGGCTTTGGGCAGACAGGAAGTAAACCACTCACAGCAGAATATCCAGCCTTTGACCTGCGCTAGTAGCCATGGCACTTATGTTGTTATTCTAGCTGAGTTTCTGGTCAATGGTGATCCCCAGGATGTTGATGGTAGGGGACTTGGTGATGGTACTGCCATTCAATGTCAAGGGGAGATGGTTAGGGTCTGTCTTGTTGGAGATAGTCATTGCCTGGCACTGGTCTGTCATAAATGATACTTGCCACTTTTGAGTCCAAGTCTGGATGTTGTCCAGGTCTCACTGCATGCAGACAAGGACTGCTTCATTATCTGAGGAATTGCGAATGGAGCTGAACACTGAGCAATTATCAGTGAACAGCCTCACTTTTGACATTGTGATGGAGGGAAGGTCATTGATGAAGCAACTGAAGATAGTTGGGCCTAGGATGCTGCCGGAACTCCTGCAGTGATGTCTTGGGGCTGAGATGATTGGCCCCCAACAACCCCACCCGTTTCCTTTGTGTTAGGTATGACTTCAGCCACTGGTCCCCATTGACTTCAATTTTACTAGGGATCCTTGGTGCCACACTCGGTCAAATTCTACAGTGCCAAAAGCCCTCCAAGCAATAATTCAGGTTGGGATTTCATACAAAGGGCAGAGTGATGATCAAAAGTTCTGTTTTCAAGTACACTTTTGTAGTTTGTTTCTCTTGATCTAATGCTGAATTTTAAAGTGAAATTTGATATTAGTGAGTAGTAAAAGTATTTCTGAATTTCCTTTAAAATGCATGCTTAACGTTAAAAAACTTAACCCTCTTCTGCTGTGTTTGTTGAAATTTTCTTCAAGGGACTTGAGCATTTCAAATCTTCTGTACCTTCGTAGTGATCAGGCACTCGCAGACCTTGCCCACTTTCGAACTATGGTGGATGTGAAAATGAACCTTTCGCTCAACAAGTGGATTGCTTTTGGAGGTTCTTATCCAGGATCCCTTGCAGCATGGTTTAGACTGAAGTACCCACATCTGGTCCATGCTGCCGTTGCATCCAGTGCACCAGTGCAGGCTGTTGTCAACTTTCCGGGTGAGTACTGCCAATCCGTTATTAAAGCTGTAAGTGTTGCGTTTATTTCTCCACTACTCTCCTGAGGAAGTTGACTCTTAATGAAGTAAAAATTAGAACCAGGAATCCTAATTGCTTTCTCTTTTTCCTTATTCGGCACAGAGTAGGGTTTGAACCTAGGATCTTCTTGCCTATATGATTGAGTACCACCCCATGTGTTGCATTTACCTACTATGTTATTAATTGAGCTGCTGTTTCACTGAAGTTAATCCGTCTTTTGGATGAGACGTTAAATAGAGGCCCCATCTGCCCCCTCAGGTAGATGTAAAACATCCCAGTGTGGCAAAACCACTAAGAGACTCTTACAGTGACTTACATAATTGTCTGTAACCAATGTTATTACCTCTAGCATTAATTGTCTGTAACCAATGTTATTACCTTTCAAGTTGGCTCTGGTTAAACAGAGCTAGATCGACAACATCGCGATCTGACGCGATGACGTCACCACGTGGGTCACGTGACGTCCCCTTCGGCAGGAAACGTGATGACGTCATGACGTCAGAGGTAGAGGGCGAGGCCAGCCAGTCCTCGTGTGGATTGAAAGAGAAAAGACCTGTTTTGAGCTTCTCCTGTAGTTTCTTGTTTTGTAAAGTTCTTAGACAATAAATTCAGTTTGTTAACTTCCAGTAAGTTATAGATTCTTTGTTAGGAGTGCAGAGACTCCTACACCAGGGCACTATTTGAAGAAGATCAGTGGAGTTTTCCCAGTGTCCTGGCCAAAATTTATCCCTAATCCCATGGGCAGGCTTAATGGATCAGATGGTCTTTTCCTGCCTGTCAATTTTGTATGTTTGTAAACCAACACCTAAAACAGATGATCTGGTCATTTATTTCGTTGCTGTTTGCGGGAGTTTGCTGTGTGCATATTGGCTGCCGTGTTTCTATCATTACAACAGTGACTACATTTCAAAAGTACTTAATTTGGCTGTAATACGCTTTGGGATGTCCTGAGGTCATGAAAGGCACTATATAAATGCAAGTCTTTCTTTCTTTTGACTTTCTTTTAACTGAAAACTTGCTACTCACTGCTGCTGTCTTAAATGGATATAATCTAGCACAGTGCAACTCATTTTCCAACATTGTGCAAATGATGATTAATTGCATCATCAGTACACAGGATATATTAGTTATTTCAGGAACGTGTTTGTGTCTGTGTTTGCCTGGTTATTATGCATACAGTTTCCTTCTTTAACAATGTAGTGTGTGATGAGGTTATAGTCCTTCTGAAATAACAACAGAAAATGCTGGAAAAACTCAGCAGGTCAGGCAACATCCGTGGACAGAAATTTGAGTTGACGTTTCAGGTCGAACCCTTCTTCAAAACTGGAAAGAAAAGATGGATCGGAGGCAGGGCTGCGATCGGACAAAAGAATAAAAGAAACAAAAGAAGTAAAAAAGAGACAATGAAAGGTGTTAGAAGCTAGACGAGATGGTAATAGGCTGAGATTGGGTGTAAAGTGTACTGGCAGGGCAAGGGATAGCTGCCAGGTGTGAGAGCGAAACAAAAGGAAAGGGGGGGGGGGAAAAGAGTGGAAAAATTACAAGAAAAAATGAAATAGGGGCCGAGGTTATGATCTGAAATTGTTGAACTCGATATTGAGTCCGGAAGGCTGCAGAGTGCCTAATCGGAAGATGAGGTGCTGTTCCTACCCCCCCCCCTTTCCTTTTGTTTCACTCTCACACCTGGCAGCTATCCCTTGCCCTGCCAGTACACTTTACACCCAATCTCAGCCTATTACCATCTCGTCTAGCTTCTAACACCTTTCATTGTCTCTTTTTTACTTCTTTTGTTTCTTTTATTCTTTTGTCCGATCGCAGCCCTGCCTCCGATCCATCTTTTCTTTCCAGTTTTGAAGAAGGGTTCGACCCGAAACTATAAAGTCTGTGGGTTGTGCAGTTAATAAATACACAGACTTCAGAAGTAACAAACAAACAGGTCTTTACTATTCGAAGGTCCGGGCGAATCTGCCCCAGAAATCCTGCTACAACACTTATATACTGGTGTGGTCACTATCGGTATTACAGTATACAGAAGCCAAACAAATAGTGCCACACCTAAAGTAGTTCCCTTAAAGGTGAACGGTTACATTCAATAGTTCCCTTAAAGGTAGACGGGTACATACACTACAATCCTCCCTTTTTAGCTTATTACTTACAGAGTCCCCGTTAAACATACATATCTTCAACTTCCTATAAAACAAATTACAGCTATAATCTCGGTGGAGTCAATGTCATATAAAACAATTTACAAATATAATCTCGGTGGAAACAGTTCACAGGTTCCGTCTCTGCGGAAACAGTTCATAGATTCAGTCTCTGATCTTGACTCGTTCCGAACAACATTTCTTTGGGGTAGCCGGTTCACCTGGCTAGCGTGACTCCTCCATAGCCTTTTTCTTGACGTAGCAGCTTGAACTTTCGTCCTGTTGAACCAGCAGTGCGGACTTTGACAACCAACTGGCTGTCTTGACATTTACCAGTTTTTCAACTAATTTAGCTCCTTTCGTAATGTCCCGCCTGGAATGGTAGAAGTGCTAATATTTTAGACAGTTATTATCTTCTGCTTCTTCTTTTTCTTTTCTGCCTTTTTGAAACTCTCGGAGCTCCTTTCTCGGCTGCCAGCTGTAGCGCCACCAACTCTCTAGGTTCCTTAGACCTTAAGTGCTTCATCCGGATTTCAGCACTTTGAGAGTTTTCATCACAAGCTGGGCAGACCACATCCTCATAATATTCAGTGTCACTCAACAGGTCATGGTAATATTCAGGTTCGTCCTGAGTTAGGCCAGCGAGAGAGACTTCTTCTTCCTCCTCACCCGTCTGGACGTTAGCTGACGGTGGTTCCTTCCCTAAACATCTTTCTTGAAAAGCCTTCTTCATGCATTCATATTCATCCCGCTCTTCCTGGGTTATCTGCCATTCCTTCACGATGGACCTCATTTGTGAGTTCAATACCTTCCTTTCCACCGGTAATTGCGTTATCAGGCTATTTAACCCTTCTACTGAAGTAACGGTTTCCACCTTCTTCTGTTCACCTTGACGTGATTCAACGTACTTTTGGCATCCTTGTAAAATTTGTGTTGCCACCTCAGCTATCTCCGTGACTTTTGAGAGCTCCGAACTCGTTCCCCCTGAAGATTGAAGCTCGTGTTCAGATTGTTCCCCTTGTAGAGTCTTGTCCTTCAGCATATGAAGGAGTTGGCCGACCGTTAACTCTTCCCTGGGAACACGGTGGATCAGAGTCTTCTCCATTTCATCCACCTCTTTCTCCAATACTTCCACCTTACGTTCCTCTTGAACTTTGGCTTTCAGCGCTCGGAAAAGTTGCGCCCTGATGCTCTCTAGTTCATGTTCAGGGACCATTCTTACAGTGTCCTGTTCTTCCACTGCAAGGATTCCCAGTTGAATCTGTTCTTCAAGTTGTTGAACCTCAGACATTGCCGCCTCATATTTGTCTTGGGTGTCCTTCAATGTTTTTATAAGTTCTTGGACATCCTGTCTTTCATGCTCTGCCATGATTTTCACCTCTAATTGCTCATCTATGGATGGAGCTTCTATCGATGAGTCTGTCTTGGCCTTGAGCTCATCAAGAATTTCCTGCAGCCTTTGGACTTCTTGCTCATGTTCAACCTTTAGTTGTTCATATGCTTCTACTGAAACTAGCTTTTCGGAGGCTGCCGAGTTAACCCCCTCCAGAATTGTAGCCTGGGCCTGTTCATACTGTTCTTTCAACTTCTCACACTCTGCTTGTAAGGAGTCGTAAAGAAGAACTGGAATAAAATCCTGGCTCCCTGAAGATTCCTCTTCCTTTGGTTCATTCTGTAAATATTCTAGTTCCTGAACAGCATCAGGGGAATGTGATTGGTATTTGACCATGATGGCTCTATGGTCGCTCTCTGCTTGAGCTAGCTGTCTCTGTAGTCTTTCCAGGTTTCCCCATTCGGTGTCCCAGAACTTTTCCATATTTTTCATCTCCTGTACGAGACGATCACTCAACTGTTCTAATTGTTGTCGTACTTTGACATAAGTTTGCGTCCGAGCTCGGTGTTCTTCCATCATGGATGAATCCTTTGCTTGAACAGGCTCAGAATTCTCTGTCAACCTGGAGTTCTGCTCTGCAGCTTTATTCTTCTTGATACCATAAGTCCTTCTGCCTGTCTTCGTTTTCGACTTGGTCTTATCATCATCCATTTCAGAATCTGAGCTAATAGCTTGCACCGAGTCCTCCCTCATTATGGCTTTTAGGTAATGCCATTCCATGTCTATTTTCTTAATCCACTCCCGTCCTAGAAGTGGTGGTCCTCCCTCAGGTAATACGTACAAGCTCATTCTTGGGTGTTCTTTACCCCTATCTCTCACCTTGACTCTTATTTTCCCCACGGGGTATACGTTATGCCCCGTGTATGTCTGTAATACGAACTTGGTATTTCTTAAAGGTATGTGAGAGAATAGCCGGTGGTAGTCCCTTCGGTTGATGACTGATAGAGCTGATCCAGTGTCCAGCTCCATTCTTATTTGGACTCCAGCTATTTTTAGTATGACCCAGATGGCCTGTAGATCCGTTTCTTTACCCACATTGTGGATTCTCAGACTACCCAGCTCCTGATTATTTGGGTCTGAGTCTGAATTCTGTTCGTCTGAACTCTTCTCAGCCACCTTGTGTACCTTGTTGTACTTTTCTGGTGGTGGCTTCCTTTGATTATTGATCTTTTTCCCGGACCGGCATACCTTCGCGATGTGACCCAGTTTGCCACATTTCCTACACTCTTGGTTCTTAAACCAGCATTGATTCTGGTCATGCGTTGTCTTCCCACAACGGTAGCATTTTGTTGTGCTTGAAGTAATTTAGTCCACCCCGAGTGCCGCCGCCTTTAGTTGCATTTCCGCCGTTCCTTTCGCTGCGGCTTCGTGCGATGCAGCTATAAGGACAGCCCTGTCCAGTGTGAGGTCATTCTCTTCCAGTAGTCGCTTCTGCGTCCCTTCTTTGGACAATCCGCATACGAACTTGTCCCGCAGCGCTTCTGTCAGATTCCCTCCGAACTGGCAGTATTTCGCTAGCCTACGCAGTTCGACCAAGTATTCCGCATTGCTTTCGTCTTTCTTCTGCGTTCTTGCGTAGAATTTGAATCGTTCAGCCAGCATCAGCGGTGTGGGGTTCAAGTGGTCCTTCAGCACAGCCACAATCTCTTCGAAGGTCTGATCCGCTGGTTTATTTGGTGCTATTAGATGCTTCAAGAGCCCGTATGTTTTTGCCCCCATCGAGTTTAGCAATGTTATCGCCTTGTCGTCTTCCTCTATTTTGTTGGCTTCACAATAGATCTCTATGCGTTCCACGTACGTGGCCCGTCTTCTATTTCAGAATTAAAGTCGTTAATATTCCCTCGCTTAGGCATCTTTCTTCCCTTGGGAGCAGCACCAGTATTTCTTATTTATTTATTTGTTTCTAAGTGTTGTGTATGTAATATGTATGCTACTTTAACCCTATGGCCAGGGCAGCACTACTTTGTAGGGCGTAGTGATACCGTAGTACCACTCCTGGCCATAGGGGTATAAATAGTACTGCGGGTACTGATCTCCCCTCAGTTCCCGCCTGTGGGTATGAAGTAAAGACCTAAGTTAAACCCTTCCAAGCTGTCTCTTCCTTTTTGTATCAAGTATATGCGCATACTTTACACTGGCGACTAGGAACGTTCGAACTCACCAGTACAAGGTGCAACAAAGGATCGGTAGCAGTACGGGGAGAGAAGCTTCTTACCAGCCTGCAGAGTCCAGCGTCGACCGAAGGAGGCCACCCAGTTCAGGAGGAGCGGCAGCAACGGAGCGAGAGAGAGAGGTTCCAGCGAAGGCTGCGGCAGCTGAGAGAAGAGGCTGAACGGGCGTTCCAGCCACGGGGCAAAAGTCCACCCAGGGTCAGGTAAACTGCAATCCTTCCTGGGGAACGCGAGCTGCAAGGGCCAGAACGGGCAGGCGATCTGGGGAACAAACGGAGCCACGAGGACTAGCGGGCCACGAGAGGGGAAGGTCGTTGTAATAGCGGCGGTGGCAATAACGGGAGCTGCAAGAAAAAAAAATAACGAACCTGGAGAGACGTCGTTGACAGCAGAGGGAGAAAAGGCGGGAAAAGCGCCATCTAGTGGACAAAGGGGAAAGTTTTTCTCTTCAGCAGTTTAAAATGAACAGCGCCATCTAGTGGACAAAAGGGGGAAAGTTTTTCTCTTAGAAAAAAAAATAACAGCGCCATCTAGTGGAAAAAGGCGGGAAAACCTCTTCAGTACTTTTAAAAATGGCTAAAGAAGCTCGGTTGTCAGAATTTGTTGCCGACATAGAAGATTGGGACGCATATGTAGAAAGGCATGAGCTTTATTGCATAGTAAACAAGGTGAAAGATGACGAAAAGGCAGCAACCTTATTAAATTCTATGGGGGCAAAAACATACGGTCTGCTGAGGAATCTTCTTACTCCAGAAAAGCCAGCAGACAAAACGTATGCCCAAATTGTTGATACGTTAAAGGAACATTTAAACCCTAAGCCACCATTTATAGCGGAAAGGTACCGCTTTTACAGACGCGACCAAAGGAATGATGAGTCGCAGGCAGCCTATTTAGCTGAGCTCAGACGGTTGTCCAAACATTGCCAGTTTGGAGCCTTTTTGGCGGAAGCGATCAGAGACAGATTTGTCTGTGGCATGTTAAATGAGAGTACACGAAAACGGTTGCTGGCCAAGAAACAGCTCAGCCTAGATCAGGCGATAGAAATAGCATTGGCACATGAAGCAGCAGCACAGGGTGCTGCCCAAATACGACAAAATACAACCGGCTATGACACCCATGAGGTGACATTTCACAAAGGTAAATGCTACCGTTGTGGCAAAACCACCCACGACCAAAGTAATTGTTGGTTTCGTGATAAAATATGCCGGCAGTGTGGGAAAAAGGGGCATATAGCGAAAGTTTGTCGGTCGGGTACGAAACCCAATAGTGGGGGCAATCCGAGCAGTACCAAGGCAAGGACAAAAATACATAAGATATCTGACAGTAGCTCAGACGAGTCACAGGAAGGCACAAAAGCAGAGCCTAAAGGTCTGGGATGTCTCAAGTTATATGGTGTAGACAAAACGGAGGACCACAGCACAATGTGGGTTAAAATGAAGGTAGCAGGCGTCGAAGTTAATATGGAGCTGGACACGGGTTCAGCCCTATCAGTAATTAATGAACAAGATTATAACAGGCTGTTCAAACGCATTCCCTTAAAGGATACCGAAATCAAATTAAAAACATATACGGGACAAAAAGTTTACCCGAAGGGAAAAATGCAAGTAACAGTTAAATACAATGGCAGAAAAGTGCCAAGACTTTATTTATACGTCCTACCAAACGGCAGACCACCACTTTTGGGTAGGGAATGGATAAGAAAAATCCATTTCGACTGGAAGTCGATACACGAGATAAAAGTAGAGACCACCAAGGATGATGCAACCATTACAAGCAGGCTGTCGAAAATATTGGCAAAAACGCCAGAGGTGTTCCAACAAGGGCTGGGGACCTTAAAGGACATTAGAGCAAAAATAACTATTGCTCAAGACGCAAACCCCAAGTTTTGTAAGGCCAGACCGGTGCCTTACGCCATCCGGCCAGCTGTGGAAGCAGAACTGGATGCCTTAGAGAGTGCAGGTGTCCTTACAAAGATTGAGTGGAGCGAGTGGGCCACGCCCATCGTCCCAGTTATAAAGAAATCTGCAAATAACACGCCGGGGGAACCAAAGAAGGTTCGCATTTGCGGGGATTTTAAAATAACTATTAACCCAGTCCTGCACACGGTACAGTATCCGCTGCCGCGGATAGAGGACATATTCGCATCGTTAGCTGGGGGTAGACACTTTACGAAGATTGACCTTTGTCAAGCTTATTTACAGATGGAGGTGGAGCAGGACTCGAAAAAGCTCCTAACGATTAACACCCACAAGGGATTGTACCAGTACAATCGCCTGGTATTTGGTGTGGCGTCCGCCCCAGCCATATGGCAGAGGACCATGGAACAGGTCCTACAGGGCATTCCAGGAACGCAGTGCTACCTGGATGACATCCTGGTGACAGGACAAACGGATAACGACCACCTCGCTAATCTGGAGCGAGTACTTCTGCGGTTGCAACAATACGGACTCAGGGCGAACAAGCAGAAATGTGAGTTTTTCCAGGAACGTATCTCATACTGTGGTCACATTATAGATAAGGAAGGCCTGCATAAGTCCCCAGAAAAGATCGAGGCAGTAGTGAAGGCCCCGCCCCCTGAGAATGTATCTCAGTTACGATCATTCTTAGGCCTTATAAACTATTACCATAAGTTCCTCCCGAACTTATCGTCCATTTTACATCCACTAAATTCATTGCTGCAAAAGGGAGTCTCCTGGAATTGGGACGAAGCGTGTGAGGCTGCTTTTAAAAAGGGTAAACAACTCATTACATCAAAGGAAGTGCTCGCACACTTTGACCCAAAAATGCCAATGAGGTTGGCATGTGACGCCTCCCCGTATGGTATAGGGGCAGTGTTGTCACACAAATTTCCCAATGGGACGGAGAGGCCAATAGCATTTGCCTCAAGGTCGTTAACTACAGCCGAAAGAAACTATGCGCAAATCGACAGGGAGGCCCTCAGTCTGGTGTGGGGTGTAAAAAAATTCCACCACTATCTACATGGACAACGTTTCACACTACTGACGGATCATCAACCGTTGGTGTCCATATTTAATCCAACAAAAGGGGTGCCCCTGATGACGGCCCAAAGGCTACAGAGATGGTCACTGTTCTTAGGAGCACACCAGTACCTTATCGAATATAAGGGTACCAAACAGCATGGCAATGCGGATGGCCTGTCGCGGCTACCATTGCCTGCAGAGATCGAAGAGATAGTACAGGACCCCGTGGAAATATATCATACGGCGGTTATGGAACACTTGCCCATCACCAGCCAATGTATCGAGCGGGAAACACAGAATGACCCGACACTGGCAAGGGTTTACGAATTGACCGTGAAAGGCTGGCCGGCGCAGGGTGACGCATCATTGCCGGCGTTTTCGGCAAGGAAGGACCAGTTGTCCGTATGCCGGGGCACATTGATGTGCGGAGCCAGGGTGGTGGTCCCTCAAAAATTACAACATAAAGTGTTGCGGGACTTACACGAAGGTCATCTGGGGGGTGTCAAAATGAAAAGCCTCGCCAGAGCCTACGTCTGGTGGCCCGGCATTGACAGGGACATCGAGGAAGTAGCAAAAGCATGCCAAGGGTGCCAGATGGTACAGAACGTACCACCCCAAGCCCCACTACATCCGTGGGAGTGGCCCTCAACGCCGTGGCAAAGGATCCACGTGGACTTCGCTGGGCCCTTCATGGATGCGATGTTCCTTATTGTAGTGGACGCCCACTCAAAATGGCCGGAGGTCATAAAGATGTCATCAACGACAGCCGAAAAGACGGTCGCAGCCTTAAGGACCATTTTTGCCCGAAATGGGGTGCCCGAGCAAGTCTGTTCGGACAATGGGCCACAATTTGTGGCAGAAGAATTTCAAGCATTCCTAAAAAGGAATGGAGTGCGACATTATACGTCCGCACCATATCATCCGTCTACAAATGGGCTGGCAGAGCGCTTTGTACAGACTTTTAAAAAGGCCATCAAGGCGATGGGGGAGGAAAGGTTGCCACTACAACACAAGGTGGACAATTTCCTATTCGCGTACCGTAATGCTGCACATACGGTGACCAACCAGGCCCCCGCCGTCATGTTCTTTAATAGAAGGTTAAGGTCTCGCCTCGAATTGCTCAGACCAAACATCCGGAGATATGTGGAAAACCGAGTATTTCGTAGGGCTCCTGACAGACAGACACGGAGCTTCGAGGTGGGGCAGCAAGTGTTGGCCCGTGATTATAGAAATGAAAAGTGGCGGTCTGGTACGATAAAGGCCCGCCAGGGACCTTTGATGTACACAGTGGAGACAGGGGACGGCATAATCAGACGACATGCTGATCAACTTGTGGAGTCCAGAAACCCAACTGATTCACTACCTCAAACGTCTCAGCACATTGTTCCAGCGGAATCACGGCCCAGCTCGTCGCTACAGAAGTCTCAGGATGGCGAGGAGTTCAGCACTCCAGTGAGCTCCACGGCACAGGATGTGCCATCAGACACCGACGACTCCAGCGATGAAGTGGTGACGGAAGTACCGCCGCCTACACCGAGACCGACTAGAGAAAGACGTTATCCTAGTCGAGACAGGAGGCCTCCTCAGAGACTGAATCTATAACATGTTTCTTTTTATATATATATAGGTAGACAACTCTGATGTAAATATGTTATGTATGTTGTGTTACCAAATGTTATTAGCCCTAGTTATGGTGCATCTGTTGACTTAATTGCACGGGTACGTTTTAATTAAAAGGGGAGGAATGTTGTGTATGTAATATGTATGCTACTTTAACCCTATGGCCAGGGCAGCACTACTTTGTAGGGCGTAGTGATACCGTAGTACCACTCCTGGCCATAGGGGTATAAATAGTACTGCGGGTACTGATCTCCCCTCAGTTCCCGCCTGTGGGTATGAAGTAAGGACCTAAGTTAAACCCTTCCAAGCTGTCTCTTCCTTTTTGTATCAAGTATATGCGCATACTTTACACTAAGATGGCGGTTTTCCCGCGAAATCGGCGGTTTCCCGCTCTTTCCTTCTCTCCCCGCCCACTTCAATGGCGGTATGTCAATCAAGATGGCGGTTTTCCCGCGAAAATGGCGGTTTCCCGCTCTTCCTTTCTCGCCCCGCCCACTTCAATGGCGGTTTCCCGCTTCTGGCGTCTTCTCCGCCTAATGGCGGCTTCCCGCGTTTCTTCCCGGTGGAAGGGGTACGCTTCCCCCTCAGCGGACAGGTTCAGCCGCTGGCTGGCTACCGCACAGCTCCCATTACTCGGCTATGTCTTTTCCTCCCGCCCGCACGGCTCTACCGGCGCTGGGTACACCCCGTTAGCGGAGGACAGTTCAGCCGCTGGACTGGCTCTCGCACAGTCTCTCTCTCCGTACCCGGCTCTGTCTCTCTCACCCGCACGTTCGATGCTACCGGCCCTGGGTACCCCGTTGGTGGAGAACAGCTCACCGCTGGACTGGCTCTCGCGCAGTCTCTCACCCCGTTTTCGGCTGTGTCTCTCACCCACTCCTGCACGTTCGGTTTTGCCGGCTCTGAGTACCCCGTTGGTGGAGAACAGCTCAGCCGCTGGACCGGCTCCTCGCAGTCTCTCTCTCCACACCCGGCTCTCACCCGCACGGTTCCCGTTCGCCTCCCCAGCCCTCTCGCAGACCGGTGTTTCCCTCCCCGGCTGCAGCTGGGTTTCTCTTCCCGCGCCTACTCGCAGGCTCAGCGCTTCGTGGCTGCGGTCGCTGCCCCGATTGTCCCGCCAATCGCGGTCCGGCTGTCACCCGACGCCGTTGGACCCGACTTTTGGCCGGCACAGCTCCCCCTCGACCGAGGTCGAGTGCTCTGCCCTTATCCTCCGGATGCTTCTACACCTTCCCCTACTCACAGTCTCTTCGGCCGCCTTGTTTATTGCTGGTCGGCTCACTCCGCACCGTGGCAGAAGGGTAGTCAGTGCCTGTTGTTGATACAGCTTTTGTTGTTAGTCTTCCTGCTTTCTGTTGTTGCAGCCTCGTGTTTTCTTTTGGTAGCACGACGAGGGCGGTTGTCTCTCTTCGACGCTCTTCGTTGCTTATGGTAATCTTGCCGCAGGGTACGATCGGGCTCGTCGCCACTGTAAAGTCTGTGGGTTGTGCAGTTAATAAATACACAGACTTCAGAAGTAACAAACAAACAGGTCTTTACTATTCGAAGGTCCGGGCGAATCTGCCCCAGAAATCCTGCTACAACACTTATATACTGGTGTGGTCACTATCGGTATTACAGTATACAGAAGCCAAACAAATAGTGCCACCCGAAAGTAGTCCTCTTAAAGGTGAACGGTTACATTCAATAGTTCCCTTAAAGGTAGACGGGTACATACACTACAGAAACGTCAACTCAAATTTCTGTCCACGGATGTTGCCTGACCTGCTGAGTTTTTCCAGCATTTTCTGTTGTTATTTCGGATTTCCAACATCCGCAGTATTTTGCTATCGTTATAGTCCTTCTGACTGGGTGATGAGAAGGTGGAGTTGTGGCTCCTCCCCTCTCAAGAAGGGGAGGAGGAAGTTGGGTGTATAAGGCAAAATTCAACAAGTTCTTTTGGGGGAGGGGGGAGAGAAAAAGAAAACCAAGTGGCGTTGCAGTTGCTTATTTTACTGGTTATTATAAAACACACTCTTAAATTGAGTTGAAGACCTTGTTATCTGATGCTTTTGTGGTTTTTCAAACATGCAACCATACATGCACAGATCTCTCTCCTGGACAGGAAATTGGATTTCAGCCAGGTAGTGTAAATGGAATATGCCTTAGCTGGAACCCATACTGAAGCTGCCAGCCTCAGATCAGTAGCAGCAGTATGAATGCAGCTTTAGCATTTGCACCACTGCATTGGCAAGTGCCATTGTGTTTATTGAAAATATTCAAAATATATTCAAAAGTATTGAAATGATATAGTATTGCAATTATTATTTGAATATAAGTAAACCAGCTAGCTATAAGATTATTCCCATTTATTTTATACTTTCCTTATATATAATAATAAACTCACCAGAGATGGTATTGGGTGGGACGTAAGGATAATGCATTACTTTCAGATACCAGGTTTCAACACAGCTCAGATTGATGAGATAAAAATCATCTTGTTCAGTGTGGGCTATAACATTTATTTTTCCAATGAAATTGGAACAGTCTCATTTACAGAACAAAGCTGCCATCAACTTGACACATTTTGGACTTCTCACCCATTGAGGCTGTAAGAATGCTGGAGTGGAAAAACATGTCACAATGGTGTGGTGTGTTTTGAGGCTGTCGTTAAGGCATATTATTAGGGCAATGTAGAAGGAGCTCACTGTAGATATGGCTGTGCTTTACCTGACTTGGGATGAAAAAAAAAGAAAGAATTTGATTTATCGAACACCTTTCACAACCTCAGGATGTCCCCAAGTGCTTCACAGCAAATGAAGTACTTTTGAAGTGTAGTCACTGTTGTAATATAGGGAAATGGGGCAGCCAATTTGTGCATAGCAAGGTTCCACAAACAACAATGAGATAAATGTCCAGATAATCTGTTTTTAGTGGTGTTTTTTGAGAGATAGATATTGGCCAGGACACCAGGCTATTTGGTTATTTGGTGTGAATAGATTATTCTTGTCTAATGTACAGTTTACAGCATGCTAGAATATCAAATGAACATACTAATGCAGTAACTTCTGTGGTTGATTTTAATAGAGCTCACTATTAGGAGATTTTTAGAACAAGTTTGGTCGTCATTATTCTGAAGCTCTGGTTAGTAGTTGAATCTCTGTACCAGACTGGTTAAGGAAAACATGTAGCATTTGATTGACTGTTTCATTTGTGCCTCTAGACGTTTTAAATTGGTCACAACCTGACTAGCTGCCTTTATATACTTACACTACTTCTAGAGTTTACTGCCACCTTCAATCAGCATTTCTATTTTCAGTTAACTTGACACCAGAGAAACTAGAAATAAATTTGGGACTTCATTTTCAATATTTTTCAGAGTACTTGGAGGTGGTTAATTATTCCTTGGAAAGTTATAATACTCTATGTCCTCTGCTAGTGAAGGATGCCTCTGACACTCTAGTAGAGTTGTTGTCAAATACTGACAAGTACAACCAGATAACACGAGATTTTCAGTAAGTATGGTAGATTCTAAAAATATATAACTTTAACATGAAGCATTTTATGAAGTTACTTGAACTTATTTAAAAACAGGTTGCACTATAAATAGTGTAAGCTCACAGACAGGTAATATTGGAGTACTCTGTACAGCAACATCAATCTGCTGTCAGGCTAACCCTTTCAAAAGCCAGTACTGAGCTGCATTCTGAATCACAGTACGTCAACGACTTCTCAAGTTCATAAGATAATTGCAGATGAAGACGGTCAGTCAGTCCATCTTAGTTCATCCATCCAGAATCCAGAACTTGGGCATAAAAGTCCAAGTTTCTCCAGTTTTTCCTTATAACTCAGACCTCTACGGTTGGGATCAGCCATGTGGCTCTTTGCACTGCCTCCAGTGCTTGAATGTCTCCCTTGTGAGGACTCCAAAAGTCCCCTCATTGCAGCATTCAATTGGTTCTTAAATGATTCCAGGGTTTTTGCCTCTACTGTGCTATCTGAGAATGCATTCAAAGTGTGCGAATAAAAAATCTCTGATAGTAGTCCTGAATTTCCCGTTTACTAGTTTGAACCCAGGATCCATAAAATCATAGAATTATAGAATAATACAGGACAGAATGGGGCCATTCGGCCCATTGAGTCTGCGCTGGCACTTTCGAAGAGCAATCCAGTTAGTTCCCCCATCCCAGCCCGGCCTTTCCCCATAACCCTGCAATTTTTTCATCCTCAAGTATTTATCCAATTCCCTTTTGAAGGCTACTGTTGAATCTGTATCCACCACCCTATCAGGCAGTGCATTCCAAATCCGAACCACTCGTGTGTAAACCAGTTTTTCCTCGTATCGCCTCTGGTTCTTTTGCCAATCCCTCTCCTTCTCACACAAAGTAATTTTCTTGATTTACCTTTTCCATGCCATTTACTATCTAGTATACCTCTATAGACATCTACTTTCAAGGCATAAAAGCCCAAGTTTCTCCAGTTTTTCCTTATAACTCAGACCTCTAAGGTTGGGATCAGCCATGTGGCTCTTTGCACTGCCTCCAGTGCTTGAATGTCTCCCTAGTGTGAACTCCTGAACTGTTACCTCATCTGTTCTCTCCACAGATGCTGCTTGATCTGTTGTGTGTTTCTAGTATTTTCATATTTTGTTCCATATTTCCAGCATCGGCAGCTTTTTGGTTTTTAAATTCTACTGGCTTTGTTGATTGCTGCTGGTTGGACATGTTGAACTTTGACTCTACTCTGCTTCGTAGGTCTATTTCAGCTTCATGCTCCATAGCTATTTCAACACTATTCTTGGAGTTGATGTGCTGCCCATTTTCCCTTCCTCAGGGCAGTACTTTACATTTGTATTAAAATACACCTGCCATTGTTCTGTCCATTGACTTGTTTTCAAATAAATAGTTTTGGAAATCACAGCACACTACCAGCATCTGACAGGTTAGCATTCTGGGGGTGAGACCAAATTAAATTACTTCCCCATAAATAGGGTGCTTTTGTATGTGTGTGCATCTGTGTGTGTGGGGTGGGGGGAAGACATCGAGATGTTTTCTCCCTGAGAGAAGATATTCTCCATTTACCTAAACAGTCTCATGGGGCTCCATGGTGGCAGGTCTCCAGGACTGAAAAGACCAGTTCAGATGCTGTCTATGGTCAGCTGTTCCAGAGTCAATGTGGGATTGATATCCTTCCACTTCTTGGATGCTGATTCTGGTGCTCAAACATAAGTAGAAGGTTCAGTGGTGGTTTTATTAAATTACAGTACCTGATCGGCAATCCTTTCCTTTTAAGCTGATTGTGTAGTTTAAAAGTGGACAGGCCAGTAACAAAAATCTTGGCTACAAAATTACAGTTTTTTGACTATAGGCCCATAATTTGCGGTCAGCGGCAAAGCAACGGCGATCGTCACTGACTTTGAAGAGCATACTGCAGCAGTGACATCATCAAGCTGTCTAAGCAGCCAATCACATTGAAGACTTCTCACAGACAGCAAACCAGGAAATAAAATAGCACTGATTATCTGCACTTTAAAAAAATGTTACAGACAGCGAAATAAAGATTGGATCATACACTTGGGGTTAAGGTAGAGGCTGAAATATCATAAACAAACTTTAAAAATGTTTTTCTATTTTTTTTAAAATCTAGTAATTTTTATCATAATGGAGAAATTTGACATTCCACAAAAATAAAATCAGTTTTTCAGGACCAGAACAGTTGTTTAGCAGTCAATACACTGTTAAAACCTGTTACACCAGTTACACCTATTCCAACAAGGCTTGATATTTAATGGGGTGTTTAACAGCGATATGAGCGCGGAAAAGCTTAAGTTTTCGTCAGTTCCACAGACGTCACTGATTGCTGGCTATGGGGGGGGGTGGGGGGTGTTGGGTCCACAGCGCAGCCTGTGTCGAATCAGTAAATGACTGACCGCAACTTCAGGATTTCCGCATTTAGCTGCGCATGCGCTACTTCCTGAGGTTACAGTCAATTTCAGAGGGGTAATAATGGCGAATGCTGACAGTTCATCATCATTACTCATCGCGAAATCCGGGCCATTGTGTTTCTGCTTTGGGCACAATTGGTGATCCGGGCGCAAATTGTGCTCAATATTGCACCCGTCTTGAGAAGTGTTTCTACTCAAACTCATTTGCATATCGCCGAACGTAAAATCTGCCATGAATCAACGTAATTGGGTATCATTATTTTTTTTTAATTTGCTTTAAAAAATATTCCGTGATATATTTAAGAGTGGTAACTAGGTGCAGCTTGATTAAAACAGCCGAAAATGGGTTTATCACAAAAAATAAGCATTTTAAATCAGGATCAATCCACCACCTGTGAGTAACCCAATTTTAAATCACTGAAAATGACTTTTAAAATATATACCAAACCATTTTCTAGTTATATTGCGGTACAGTAATCAGTTTTGTAGTAAATTTTAAAAAAAATTACATTCAAAAAGCTTTTAAAAGGTGCCTATTAGTGTCTTGCGCCCAAAAGAACCAGTTTAATTTTTAGAGCCTCCTCGAAGGCCTGCAAACGGGGGCAATTAGCGGAAACTCCCAATGGTGATCAATTCACTCTGGGGATGTGGCTGGTTTTGTGGGTGGGGCTGCTTCTAACGTAATGTTTTTTTTAATTAGTTTGATAGATCGCTGAAGCTCGAGTTGCGCTGAACATAATTTGCGCTTAAAATTCCGCGATCTTTTGCGCAGTTACACCGGTTTGCGCTGAAAAAAACAGCGCAATTAAGTGGAAACTTTTGAAACAGGATTTACTAGTGTGAAACAAATGGTCAGCATCTACTATAATTGCAGCTATTGATGCTCTATAGTTGGCGTAAACTGCCATAGGGCTAAGGATGGGGAGAAAAAAATCTAACCAAGATTCAACAACAACAATTTGCATTTCTATAACGCCTTTAATGTATAAAACGTCCCAAAGTGCTTCACAATAGTGTAATCAGACCAAAATTGACACTAAGCCAAAGAAGGAGACATTTGGACAGCTGACCAAAAGCTTGTTCAAAGAGGTAGGTTTTAAGCAGCGTCTTAAAGGAGGAGAGAGAGGTGGAGAGGCGAAGAGGTTTGAGCAGGGAGTTCCAGAGCTTAGGGCCTAGACAGCTGAAGGCATGGCCATCAATCGTGGGGCAAAGGAAGTGGCGGATACACAAGAGGCCAGAGTTGGAGGAACGCAGAGATCTCGGAGAGTTGTAGGGCTGAATGTTACAGAGATAGGGAGGGCCGAGGCTATTGGGGGGATTTGTACACTAGGATGAGAATTCCTTCTCCTGATTGCTATCCTGTAACTTCTGGGAAAGTGCATGCATGTGGACATCAAGTAAGAACAAGCTCGGCCTCAGCTTTGATCAAAGGATCAAAGAACCTACTGACTCTGGGTGGAATTTTCTGAGCCTTTCGAGCTTATCAGAGAATTGCAGAGTTCTTGATTAGCTGCCGGCTGTACGTGAGGCCCTGCCAGTGGTGCTGGGCCTCAGAAAATTCTGCCCTCTATGTCTAGATTCACGTGTCCACTGGGGCAAAGTACCAGAAGACTGTCACTGCCAAAGACTGCAAGAGTCTGTGGATAATCAAACTGTACTTATGACCACATAACTCAGATATCTGCCCGTGTTTCTGCTAAGTGAAATTTTTTGTTGTTCCATTTGAGGGCAGTGTTTCTTCGTTAAAGTTTCTAACATGATCACAATTTAAGCAAAAATTTTTCACCTTTCCCTATCAAGAAATGTTCATTTTCAAATGGGGAATATCTGACCATGTCCCTTTTTAAAGTTTTTGCTTACCATAGCAAGGACCATATAAGCCTTCCTTTCTTGCACTGTATGGGCTGGATTTTATCAATGCAGGCGAGTAGGAGGCGGGACTCCCACTTTTGGGGTTGTAGTCCCGCCTCCATCGAGTTGTGGCCAATCCACTCGATTTTCCCTTGATTGACCTTGTTGAGCCCGCTCAGCAGGCCAATTAAGGGCCACTTGGCAACAGGTGACATCACAGATTGACATTTCATCTGTCAAGAGCTTTTGACAGATGAAATATCAGCATTTGACAGCTCTTTGAAGCTGTCAAACACTGACAATCTCTAAGTTAATTCCTTCCTCTCAGGCTGATTTAGAGATCTCTCCAGAACAGAAAGCAGAGGCTGCAGCTTTTGACAGCTCGCGGCCATTCTGCTTTCTGTGCCGGTGGGCTGAGGGACTCCCGAGACCTGAAGGAAGGAAGCCTGCATTAGTAAGTAAAACTTATTTAAACACTTTACACATACCAAACACACTTACCTCTGCATTCATGCACCCATCAATCACCTGAACACCGGACATCTCGAACCCTCCAAGTCCTTCAGCCCGACGGTTCGCCTCGCTAACTTGGCATGGTTTGGAGCCATCGGGCAGCCCACACTTCAGAGATAAAAATAGGGATTAAGCTAAAAATAATTGGCACTAATCCCCTTCCCGCCTCGGGGAGGCGGCTCCCAGCACATGTTGTGTACCCGCCTCCTGGGAAATGGGCATGGAGGCGGGTTGGGGGCAGGGTGGGTTCGTGCCCCCCCCCCGATTTCGCAATTTTAACACCCCACATGCCTCCATTCCCGCCTCCACGGCCCTGGGAAATTCTAGCCCTATATGTTCAAAGGCTGCAGATATCTGTGACTCTTTTCTGTTGGTATTGACAGACCAGTTTTTACTGCTGCAGTGCTGTCTGAACATTCATGTATCTACTGTGAGCCTTTTGGAGTCACTTTATAAAGCACAGCGCTCCAAGTGAGGAAAGGACTTGCCTGATGTCAAAATCACAAGCTTGAGTGAATTTTATAATGAGATTACAGAACTGTGATACATCCCATATATCTTATTTTTTTACAATTCATAGGCCGTGAAATTTGGCACCTTACTGCCAGCTGTTAAGGCCGGTTTCAGCACAAAAATGATGGCCATCTTGCTTCCGCCCACTTCTGGCACGGCCTGCAGCGGCAGCCATTTTGAGCAGGTCGGCAGCGCGGCCATTGCCTGCGTTCGCCTGGTAAATGCTAATCAGTCAGATCATGACGTCAATTTGACGCACAACCTGCTATTTTGGACATCACCACTCGGCTGAAAGCCCTCTCCAAAACACAAAGGGGGAGAAATTGGGTATAGCCCCATTTGGGGCGCTAGTACTGGCGAAGCGCAAAGCTTAGCGCCAGGCGTGATTTAGCGCCACCTGGCGCGATATTGGGTCATTGCGCCCCTGAGGGTGATTGCGGCACCAAATCAAGCGCTGCACGAGACTCTTAAGGCGCTAACCCGGCGGCGCAACCCAATTTCGCGGCGGCGGGGCGCTGCGCAGGTGCTGTCAGTAATCACTTTCCCTGAGACACACTGGCGCCGGCCAGCTCTTAAAGGGGTGGGTCATCAGCCACGGGCACAGAGGAAAGCCCTTGTCCCCGAGAAGCCAGCCTCCTGGGAGAGCCGGGGCCTCAAAGGTCTGCAACAGAAGTCTGGCGCAGGATGAAGGCGTCGTGGCTGCTTCCTGGGAACTGCGCATTCACTGCGAGGATCAGCTGTCGGTGGTCACAGACCAGCTGGACATTCAAGGAATGGAACCCCTAGCGGTTGCAGAACTCCTCCGGATTCTCTACAGGCGCCCGCAAAGCCACGTGCGTGCAGTCAATGGCACCCTGCACCATGGGAAAGTGCGCTATTGCAGCGAAGCCCTTTGCGCGCTCCCGCTGCTTGTCTGGGGTCATTGGGAAGGAGATGTACTGCCGCCTCCTTTTAAACAGGGCATCAGTCACTTGACAGATGCAGCAATGCACCGCAAACTGCGAGATGTTGGCTATGTCCCCAGTTGTGGCCTGAAAGGAGCCGCTTGCGTAGAAGTTTAGGGCAACAGTCATCCTCAAGCCACCGACAGAGATGTCCTGCACCTTATCTGAGGCTGCAGATCTGGCTGAAGCAGTTGGCACAGCTCAGTCACCACCTCCTTTCTAAAGCGCAGCCTTCTGATACACTGCTCCTCCGACATGTTCTTGTAGGAAACTGCTGTCGGAAAACCCTGGCAGCGTAAGGCCTGGTGTGGCGATGCCTGTTGGTCCTCCTCCGTCTGGCCATGCCTGCCCCTCTCTCCATGCATCTCTGTGCCCTTTCCAGATGATTCAGCAGCAGGACGTTCCCCTCCAATGCAGCCCCCATAATAAGTGCGCAAAGAAAGTTTTGCCGTTGTAAATGCTCACCAACAGCAAGGTGATGGTCAGAAGGCTGAAGTTCCTCTGCCAGCGTTGGCTCAGTGGGGAAATGGCTCGCAGTGTGCAGCCAAGCAACTCTCTGTAGCTCTCGAAGAAGTTGCGAGCCAAAAAGGCTTCTGCTTTTAAACCACACCAGTGCCCTTTAAATAACACCCCACCAGGCCGAGAGCGATTGGGTAAGGTTCCAGGTAAGTTGTCACTAATAGTGCCAGGCGCTACGTAGGGGGGTGCCACTGAATTTCCGGTCCGGGGCGCCCAAAAGGCGTTGCACACTCAAATGACGTCATAATCTGCCTGCGCCCATGAGCGGGCGCTAAGATTTTGCGCCGGCGCTAAATACATGCTCAATATGGGGCTAGGCTCCCTGCGCCCGCCCAGAAATTGGCTAGCGCCCCACTTCTCGGCCTCTTTAGGCGTTAATCGGTGGCGCTATCAACCGAATTTCTCCCTCAAACAGCTGAAAGTACGTTCAGCTACATGGGGGACCCCCCACCAGCGCTATTTAAAGGGATCATCAACAATTTGCAGGTGAATTGCTTTTTGATTTCTACTGGCTCTGTGTAAGTTTGTGCAACTGTTTGGAACTTCCTACAGTTGTATAAAATTGGTGAGGTTACAAGGGCTGGTGCTGCAAGTGAAGAAGGCTTTGGTTCTGCTTTCAAGTGTTCTGGTCAGACCATTTGCTCCCAGTCATGGGGGCTCTATTTGCAGTCCCCCTCGTGCTGGAGCATGACAAGGAGATGGAGCAGAGGCAGCAAAAAAGAGGACAAGATGCTTGCAGAGGGAGGAGGAAGAGGAGGGCACTCAGCTGGCGGCCTTACCCACCTAGGGTCTTCAGGGAGCACTTCTCCTACCTGCAATTAAGCCAGGAGCAGTGTATTCGGAGGCACCATTTCACCAAGGAGGTGGTCACAAAACTCTGTCACCTCCTGGAGCCAGACCTGCAGCCTTAGAGCAGGGCAACGATAGTGCTGCCAGTGGCCCTCAATTTTTTCACCACCAGATCCTTCCAGTCTGGAGCAGGAGACATAGCTAACTTCTCTCAGTTTGCCATCCATTGCTGCATTCGGGAGGCTCTGTACTCCAGGAGAAGGGACTTCATTGTCTTCTCTCTGAGGAGAGAGAAGCAGGAGGAGTGCGCATGTGGCTTTGCCAGGATATTGGGCTTCTCCATCGATTGCACACACGTGGCTTTCTGGATGCTGCATATCAATCCTGAGATGTACTGCAACCGCAAAGGCTACCACTCACTTAATGTGCAGTTGGTATGTAACCACACCCAACACGTCATGATGGTAAATGTCCGGTATCCTGGCAGCAGTCATGATGCCTTTGTCCTGCGCCAGTCCGGTGTACCAGCAATCTTCCAGCCACCACGTCGAACCCGAGGGTGGCTGCTCAGAGACAAGGGTTATCCACTCTACACCTGGCTGATGATTCCCCACCACTCATGGCCAGCACTCATATAATGAGAGCCATGCTGTCACAAGGAACTTCATCGAGCAGACATCGGGGTGCTCAAACAACGGTTCTGCTGCCTTGACCGCTCGGGAGGAGCCCTCCAGTACATGTCGGAGCGGGTGTGCCGTTTCGTGGTGGTCTGCTGCATCATTCACAACTTGGCCATCATGAGGGTACAGCCCTTGCCACTACGGGTTCTGCTACCACTTCAGGAGGAGGAGCAAAAGGAGGAGGAAGTGGAGGAGAAAGGGTGGAGGCATGCAGCATACCCCGTTCTGGACAGGCTGTCTTTGAGCGCCTCATCAGAATCAGGTTCCCTTGAATGAAAGCCCAGATTGCCATTGCTCACCACTTCCCCACCTTACCATCCCTCTGCCATAGAACATCACAGCTTCCTCTTGGGCAAAAAGCTGAAATGAGAGCCACCACAAAACAAACATTCCAAATTAATCAATCCAAAACTACATAACAAAGTCAACTAACCCTTGTGCATTCCCTTAGGGGTCGATTTTCCTGGAGCCGTCAGGCGGGGTTTCAGGCGCGTGGGGGGGGGGGGGAAATCCTGAATTCAGGGGCCCCGACACCATCCCGCCCAAAACCCCACTCCATGCAAGTTTCAGGGGCGGCGGGTACCCGCCCCGCACTGGAACCCGCCGACCCGAGGCGGGAAGGGATTAGTGCCAATTAACTGCCTGTTAACAGATAGTTAACAGGCAGTTTTTAGCCTAATCCCTATTTTGAGGGGTGTCGTGTGGGATTCCCGACGGCTCCAAACCACGCCAGGTTAGAGCAGGCGGGCCGTCGGGTTGAAGGAGTTGGAGGGGTCGCGATGTCGGTGTTCAGGTGAGTGATGGGTGCATGAGTGCAAAGGTAAGTGTGTTTGGTGTGTCTAAAGTGTGTAAAGAACTTTTACTTACCGTACTTACCTTAACAGCCTTTCTTCCTGTAGGCGTTGGGACAGATGGCTGCGATCTGTCAAAAGTGACAGCCTTCAGCTTTGAGTGCTGCTGAGAGTTCTAACTGAGTCTGGCAGAAGGACTCATGTTATAACTCAGACTGTCAGTGTTTGGCAGCTTCAAACAGCTGTGAAACACTGATATTTCATCTGTCAAGAACTCTTGACAGATGAAATTGCAGACTGTGACGTCACCTGTTGCCGGGTGGCCCTTAATTGGCCTGCTGAGCCCGCTGGGCGGGCTCAACAAGGTCAATCAAGGGAAAATCGCACGGATTGGCCGGACGTCGATGTAGGCAGGACTAAAACCCGAAAGTTGTAGTCCCACCTTCTTCCCGACAGCTTCGGGAAAATCGACCCCTTAGTGTCTGTCTTTCATGTTCCTTTGCCTGTCCTAGTGCTCCTACGCAGTGCTACCCCAGTGGCTGCAGCATGGTTGGTGGAAGGCTGCTGACATTCCATGGGAGAGACTACAGATGGCCTTGCAGGATGACCTCAAGCAGCTCTGGGCCTAGAAGGTCCGGATGTAGACTGCACCACCTCGGCATGGGCGGCAGCAGTCTGGGCTGGCTGGCTGACAGGCATCAGCAAGGGCACTGGCGGAGTGGCAGGGGTGGGAGTGGGATTAGGCTGGATACCTCTTTTTCGGCGGGCACAGACACGATGGGCTGAATGGCCTCCTTCTGTGCCATAGGTTTCTATGATTCAATGATTCTATGAATGCTGCCATCCTAAGAGAGGACAGCAGGTTCTTGCTCCACAGAGCCACTGCCATTCCCCTGGGGCAGCGCCTCAGCATTACTAGCCATCTGTTGGAGCACAGATTGCTGGACTGCTCTGAGACCTGCAAGCCCCTTTCCACACTCGGAGAACCAGCCATAATGGCATCAGTCTGAGCTTGCTTGGCAGCAAGCTGAGCCTGCATGTCTTCAGTCTGAGCTTCCAGTGCAGCACTCCGATGTTGGGTGGTTTCTGCTTGTGCTTCAATGGAAGCTGAGACATCACCCCTCACACCCTGCATCATGGTTGGATCCATAAGTGTTCTAATGGAGTTGCCCATCACTTCCATTCTGGAAATCATGGGCACCAAGCTCTGTGCAAAGCCCAGTGCAATGTTGGAGCCGAACTCCTCCACGCTCCTTGACACTGACGAGAGGTTCGCTGACAGGCCTGCCATTGAACCAAGCATTTCTGTGCGCATGCCCATCACCCTTCTTCTGAAGGCCACCCCATTGAAGTCACCATGAGTCCTGTGCAGCAGAACACTCATGTGTGAACTCGCCCTCTGGGGAGCTGGCACCCGGGCTACCCTTTCCCCCTGGCCTGGCTGCAGCCCACTCTTACCCGGTGACTTACCATGTGCAGATCCCACCTCTATACTACCCTCTAAAATTTGCGCAGTGCCATTTTCTGAGCTGGTTCCTGGGAGTCTCAGATTGAGTGATGGTGCCTCTTCTTCTTCTTCACTCTCTTCCTCTACTAGGTCAGGGACAGGCTGGGCTGCTGGCAGTCCTTGGGTATCTGGAAGGAGAAAGGCACAAGGGTCGGGTTGTGGTGATGGTGAGGGGGGGGAGGGGCAGCGGAGGGGTAAGCAAGATGTGCATGCTTACACCAGCAGCAGCTTGTAAGTGAGAAGATATTGTGCCATGAGGGGGAAGTGGGATGTGAGAAGAAGGATTAGGTATGCGCATACCATCATCAGCAATGCTTTCAACGTTGTCGCTCACCACGGCCTCAGTGACGGCCCCTCCAATGATCTCCAACACCTCCTCCTCCAGCGCAGTGAGATTTTAAAGTCATGCTTCACCCCCGCCTCTCTGCTGCTGCTCACGGCAGTTGTGAGCCACCTTGGCCTGCAAGAGAAATGAAAGTGTGTCAGTGAGTGTGGAGCAATGTGTTTGGGTGATGTGCCTGCACCACTTTGAACGGGCACGGGCAGATCGCGCTTCATGCTCACCACGCCCGTTTTCGGGCCCAATCCAATTTCACTCCCATAGATCTTCTACATGTTGCCCATGATGTGTTGGAGGTTGCAATGTTTTATAACAAGGGCATGCTAAGCGCTAACAGTTACAATCCCTCCTGCTCCCAGCGCAGCTAGTGACTTGCCTCATCTGAAAATAGGGCTTCCCTCTGCCTCTCTAACTGCACTCCACTCAATAGCGTTTCTCTCTCCACTCGCTGACAAACAGGGTATCTCTGCCTTTCTCCGTTTCTTTTTCCACACCTCCCAATAGTATGTCTCTCTCCTTTCATTCCCCTTCCCTAATGATGTCCCCAAGAGGGTCCTTGTCCCTCTTTCATTCCCACTGATCCTCAACAGGAACATTTGATTTTCCTCTTCCACCACTTCTGTGTGTGTGTGCCTGTCTCTCTTTCACTCTCTCTTCCCTTATTTTCTGGGTCACAAATAAAGTCAGAAGTTTGTTTATTGGACCTGGATTCTTTCCTGTCCTTTCCTCCCTCAGTTATGCTTTATTTACTCTTTCCTACTTCACTTCTCCTTTGTACACCATCTCTTCCTTTGCTTCTCTTTATCCTATCTCTTTTCCTTTACTTTTTTCCTCTCTTTTTCTTTTCAATTTCTGTTTTATTCCTTTTCCTTTCCTTTATCCTCCCCATTCCTACTCTTCTGTTTTATCTCTCTCTCCTTTTTGTTTCTGCAGCAGCCCCATTTCCTGTATCATTCACATTCCTATGTGGCGAGACTGTGCAGTTAGAGGGCAAAGTGCGTTCCACAGAAAAAAGCACAGGGATCAGGAGGCAAACACAGCAATCGAGAGGGAACAGGTTTTGGAAAATGTACAGAGAGTTTGGGAGGGAACAGGTTAAGGAAAATATAGAGATTGGGAGGGAGAGGGCTACGGAAGGAAGGATATTCCTTTGTTCATGCATTAAGAGCTCTGGCCACAATAATTCGTGGGAATTGTAAGCCCTGATTTTAACCTAACCCACTCAACTGGAATGGGGTGGGTTCGGGTCAGATGGCCATTTTACACTCCAGCTGATTTTACACTCCGTTGAGAATACACTGATGCAGCCTCACATAGGGCAATCACAGCACAGCAGAGCATGTTTAAATTCCTGCTGATTTCTAAAAGTAAAAGTCAGGCCAGACAGAGCTGACTCTGGTGCAGAGCAACAAATTCCTATCTACCAGAAGCAGCTCTGATTGGTTCAACTTCTGCTTCAACGCTGTGCTGAGGTCATCCTATGTGAGGCTGCATTGGTACGTACAGTACTTTTCTTTGAACTTAAACTTAAATCTGCTCAGTTTGAAATGACAACTTTTGATGCCCCTCCACTGACTATACCAGGTTGCATTGGTGGCTCTCCTCCTTAGCCAGCCTGTTCCTCTCGCACCTCTGCAGTAGCATTGTCACCTCCCATATGGGCCCACCCCCCGAGTTTGGGAACCTCTGCCCTTGACATTTAACTATATTCAATCCTTCATTGTCACTGGAAACATTAAACTAGGATGTGTCAACTAAAATAAAAATATACTATTCCAATTGCTTATATAATAATGTTCTAAAGACTTGACAACATCATCCCCATTTCCGTAAATTGAAAAACGTGCATAACTGCAGCTCGAGTTTAGGAAAACAAGTCTGTCATTACTAATGTGGGAGGCAAACTTGCTTCCTGTCTTACCAAGAGTGGTTTTATTTGGAATTTGTAATGGATCTGGTTCTCTGCTACTGTTCTGTAATGTCACAATTTAGAACATTAGTCGTATGGAAGTTATTTTATTGGACTGTGGTTAGAATGCTGTAAAAGTGCCATTTCCTTTTATGGGAAAGCTCCATGTAAGATTTAAATAGAAAACAGCTGTCGAGCTTTTGTGTTTACTCATTATTATAATTAATCAAGCAGCTGGAAGGTTAAGCATTATAATGTTGTGTTTTTCCTCTTCTTTCCCTCCCCCATGAAAAAAAGAACATTCAGTCATTGTACAATTCCTTTTCAGTGAAATGATCAGTGAATAGGTCACAGACTCCAGCCTCACATACAGGTGTAATTCTGGTCCATTGATTTTCATCAAGACAGAGTATCAGTTTTCTTCCTGTGGAAAGCCATATCTAATAACGTGGGTAAGAATGGACAAACCCTCATAAACTTCAATTAGGAGTTGAGTCTGCAGCTACAGAACGTTGAATCATTAATTTGCTACATTTTTGGATGATATGATCATGCCACTTTCAAATTTTTAATCATTTTACAAAATGCCACTACATCCTCATTATAAATATTTTGGAGATGTTTGTCATATCTAATAATGAGGCAATTGTTATAATAATGCAGCATAAAAAGACTGGAAATTAAGGCCCAGTTGATTTATGCTGTAATTATATTTACCTCATGACGTATCTCCTGATTCCGGCGGCTGCCTTCTTTAATGCAGCTCAATTTTTGTTCGTCTGCATCGTATTGCTCAGATTTTTGGAAGATGCTGTGATATTGAGTGTATACGTGACCAAATAACTTAATTGGTAAACTTGCTTACCAGCAAATTATCCGTCAAAGCACTAGTAGGTTAGCTATAATTTTTTTTAATATTTGCTCCTGGGATGTGGTTGTCTGGCAAGGCCACCATTTATTGCCCATCCCTAATTGCCCTTGGGGTGGTGAGCTGCCTTCTTGAACTGCTGCAGTCTGTATGGTGAAGGTACTCCCACAATGCTGTTGGGGAGTGAGTTCCAGGATTTTGACCCAGCAACGATGAAGGAACAGCGATATATTTGAAATCAGGATGGTGTTTGACTTGGAGGTGGTGGTGTTCCCGTGTACCTGCTGCCCTTGTCCTTCTAGGCAGTAGAGATCGCAGGTTTGAGAGGTGCTGTTCAAGAAGCCTTGGCGAGTTGCTGCAGTGCATCTTGTAGATGGTATACATTGTAGCCACGGTGTGCCGGTGGTGGCGGCAGTGGATGCTAAGGTGGTGGATGGGGTGCCAATCAAGTGGGCTGCTTTGTCCTGGATGGTGTCGAGCTTCGTGAGTGCTGTTGGAGCTGCACTCATCCAGGCAAGTGCACAGTATTCCATCACACTCCTGATTTGTGCCTTGTAGATGGTGGAAAGGCTTTGGGGAGTCAGGAGGTGAGATACTCACCAGAGAATAGCCAGCCTCTGACCTGCTCTTGTAGCCACAGTATTTATGTGGCTGGTCCAGTTACGTTTCTGGTCAATGGTGACCCCCAGGATGTTAATGATGGGGGATTCTGCGATGATAATGCTGTTGAATGTAATGGGGCAGTGGTCTCACTTGTTGGAGATAGTCATTGCCTGCCACTTGTGTGGCGCAAATGTTACTTGCCACTTATCAGCCCAAGCCTGAATGTCGTCCAGGTCTTGCTGCATGCGGGCATGGACTGCTTCATTATCTGAAGCATTGCGAATGGAACTGAACACTGTGCAATCATCAGCGAACTTCCCCACTTCTGACTTTAGTGACCTTATGATGGAGGGAAGGTCATTGATGAAGCAGCTGAAGATGGTTGGGCCTAGGAAACTGCCCTGAGGAAATCCTGCAGCGATGTCCTGGGGCTGAGATGATTGACATCCAACAACCACTACTATCTTCCTTTGTGCTAGGTATGACTCCAGCCAGTGGAGAGTTTTCCCCCTGATTCCCATTGACTTCAGTTTTACTGGGGCTCCTTGATGCCACACTCGGTCAAATGCTGCCTTGATGTCAAGGGAAGTCATTCTCACCTCACCTTTGGAATTCAGCTCTTTTGTCCATGTTTGGACCAAGGCTGAAATGAGGTCGGGAGCCGAGTGATCCTGACATAACCCAAATGGTGGCATTATGCATTATGTGGCATTGTGCTAAAAAATAACAGTGACTGCGCTTTCATACCAAGATCTTTAATAATATACTACAGATAGACTATCCTTTATCCGAAAACCTCGGGACCAGCCGAGTTTCGGATAAAGGAGAATTTCGGATTTCGGAAGGTGGGTCGGCGGGGGTCCGCGGGGGGGTCGGCGGGGGGTCGTGCGCACGACTTACGCTGACGCTCAGCGTAAGTCAGTCGGGGTCGGCGGGGGTCGGGGCCGGCGGGGTACGCGGGGGGGGTCGGCGGTTGTCGGGGCTGGCGGGGTCCACGGGGGGGTCGGCGGTTGTCGGGGCTGGCGGGGTCGGCGGTTGTTGGGGCTGGCGGGGTCCGCGGGGGGGTCGGCGGTTGTCAGGGCTGGCGGGGTCGGCGGTTGTCGGGGCCGGCGGGGTCCGCGGGGGGGTCGGCGGTTATCGGGGCTGGCGGGGTCGGCGGTTGTCGGGGCTGGCGGGGTTGGCGGTTGTCGGGGCCGGCGGGGTCCGCTGTTGTCGGGGCTGGTGGGGGGGTCGGCGGGGGGTCGTGCGCACGACTTACCCTTTATCCGAACTTCCGCAACCGGAACCCTCTAAAAACCGAAGGTTTTTTCGTTCAGCGTAAGTCGTACGCACGACTTACGCTGAACGAAAAAACCTTCGGTTTTTAGAGGGTTTCGGTTTTCGGAAGTCCGGATAAAGGGTAGTCTACCTGTAGTTGATCTCCTGTGGTGTTTCACAATGGGAGTCAAGACCAAATGTACTGTTCAGGTGAACCGAGATTAGAAGTCAGGATATAATTAGACCAGAATGTGCAGATGTAATTCAATATCCATTTCAAAGTCTTGCATTGTATCATCATTTTTATGCATTGCCTTGATTTTGTATTATTATTTATAGTTATATAGCAAAACCTACAGCAATTTGGGAAGCAGAGTTGGCTAGAACATAGGACTTTCTCTACAGTACAAGCAGAGGAAGTGGGAGATGGAAAACTGAGGTATAATAGTGGGAAGATGTAATTACTGCATGACAATTTTACAGAGGAAGTTTCCAGTATAAATGTGGACATAGGAATTTATAATTGAAAATGTTGACACAAGAATTGTGCATATAAGTAACATTTTTAATATATGTAGATAGGTATAGAATTCTGGCATGTCTTTTTACTACAAAAAGGCAATTAAAAGCATGTTTACTATAATTGACACTGATTGAAATATTCAAGTAATAGGGGCACTAAACTGATTTTATCAATTGCCAATATAGATTATGGTGAGTGTAAAGAAAGTGCATTAGACACCGAGAGGAATGGTTAGTTAGAAATGCTGATATTGCGATATGGAAGGTGATGGATGCTTACACATGATAAAATAAAATAAATCAAACTAATGTAAAATTATACATAAAATACTCACCAAACATTGATGCTTGATTGTGCTGTGGTATCATGAGCCTCTTGTGACTGAGTGGGCTTCTGAGTTCCAGGAGGACTCTTCAGCAGGCTTCATCACCATTGCAGGTATTGCCTAGTCCTGTATCCTGATACTTACCTAAGTTATGGCTCAGTTTGTAGCACCCTTGCCTCTAAGTCAGTAAGGTTATGGGTTTAAGTCCCACTCCAGAGACTTGAGCACAAAAATCTAGTCTGGCACTCTAGTGCAGTACTGAGGGAGCGCTGCACTGTCAGAGGTGGCATCTTTTGGAAGAGACATTAAACCGAGGCTCTATTTGCCCTCTCAGGTGTACATTAAAGATCCCATGGCACTATTTAAAAGAAGAGTTATCCCCGGTGTCCTAGCCAATATTTAACGCTCAATCACCATCACTAAAAAACAGATTATCTGGTCATTAACACATTGCTGTTTATGGGAGCTTGCTGTGTGCAAAATTGGCTGCTGCGTTTCCTACATTACAACAGTGACTACACTCCAAAAAGTACTTCATTGGCGGTAAAACGTGTTGGGATGTCCGGTGGTCATGAAAGGCGCTATATAAATGCAAGTCTTTCTTTAATTTTCTTTTTAAGCAGGCATCTGAGGGGGCTAGCTAGAAAGATCACATGAGCCTTCATCAGGAGAGAGATCATCCTGAAAGTGGACTCCAGCTACTTCACTTAGGCTGGGCTCTGGAACTGAGTGCCCACTGATCAGTGGCTGCGCAGACCTGATAGTATCAGTTAGTTCCCACAGACCCATCTCTCTCAAACCATTATCAAATTCAATCATGTTATGGTCACTATTTGCAAGATGTTCCCTTATCGTCAGATTGTTAACTATTTCTAGTTCGTTACTCATCATTAACTCAACTCTGGCACGTTCCCTTATCACTTCTAAGACATACTGCTTGAGCTGTTCTGCTTCTCTTAGTCTAGCTGAAAATTAAAATCTCCCAATATAAGCACATTGGCCAGGATTTTGCTCACCTCGGTCCGGGGCGGGCAATGTCGGTGCTGGCTCCATCCCACGGTTCAAAATGATTTCCCCTTGATAGGGCTTGTTAAGCCCACCCAGCACGTTTGACGGTCCAATTAGAGGAAGCGGGTCTGGTGACGTCATTTCATGATGCGTCATCAGCCAGTTTCATTAAAGGGACCATGGCCAACTTTATTTTGACATTTGTGCTGTCAGTGTTCTACAGCACTGAAGTGCCTCAAACACTGACAATCACTGCACAGAGGTGCAGGGCTGTACCCAGGTTCTCCCATGACTCCCTCCATGGAGTCAGAACACGCAGGGAAGTCCGCTTTCCTTCTGATGGGCAGAAGAGATCTCCCCAGGAGACCAACACAGCCTGGTTGCACATTGCACAGGAGGGCACAAGCAAGGATGTCGTCAGGAGGACCTGGGTGCAGTGGCACAAACCTTTCAATTATCTCATTAGATCAGAAAACGTTACTGCAAAGCCACATCCTCACCTTCATCCTGCTGTGCCTCTCATCACATCCCCATCACACTGACTTCCCTACCCTACCCCTGCACATCCTTACTCACAGTAACTTTTCTTGCACCTCCACCCATCCCTCTTTATCTACATTATCACATCCCCATCTCACTAGCCACCCCTCACACTCACCCTCATCCTAGTGCAATCATACCAACTAACAACACGCAAGCGTAGTTACTTGGGTGTTGATGTAAAGTTTCTGTTAATGTACTATCAAACATTAAAACCTTTATTTTCAACACTTGCGTTCTTGGACATTTTTGGTGCACCTTTGGAAGTGGCTTAGTGAGTTGCAATGAATGGTGAGACATAACGGTACCCATCGCAATGGTGGTGAGTGTGAAAGGAATGGCTTGGTCATTGTAGGGATGCTTTATGGTGTTTGTGTGCCAACCTGGCGCATCATGTGGCAGCCAGGGTCAAGTGAAGTAAATCTGGCCATGGTGAGGCCATCCCTGGCCCCCCGGGCAGCAATGTGGTCAGGTGCTGATGCCCTCTGTCCTGTGCAGCATCAGGTGATTGTGGAGAAGGTTGGTGCTGCTGGTGTGCCTGTTGCTGCTGATGTTGGGGCTGATCGTGGTCAGATTCTGAGGAACAAGGTGAGTCAGTATAAAGAGCACCCATGTTGATGAAATAGATGACAGGTGAAGTAGAGATGACAGAAGCGATCTGTCAATGGTGAGAGCGTTCTTCCAATGAGTTGATACAGGATGGAGAGTGGAAAGTGGAAAGCCTGCAGAATCTGTGCTGGAAATGGACTAAGAAACAGCTTGTGGCTGAGGAAAGTGAAGATCTGTCATGTGGGTGATTTTACTGTACATTTGAAGCTGTCAAGTAATCAGCTGGAACAATTGCCACTGAACTTCCACCTCAGGTTGACAGCCGTGGTCCCCGAACAGCATGGTTTCCGTGGCCATGAAGTTAAAGCGAAAAGGTAAGTTAAAAAACCTGTTAACGATCTATCAACTAGATGTTAATGAGATTAATTGGGTCCCCCGCCGCTGCCTGTCGGGTCTGCTCAGTGCTGAAAGACTTGACATTGGGAAAGGCGCGTGGCAGCGGGTTCCCGACCTGCTGTCAAAAAAAACCACTTTCCCAGCCGTCCCACCACCGATCCACCCTGCTGACCACCCGGAAAATTACAGCCATTGTTTTTGCTACATGTTTCCTTAATCTCTGTACTTAGATAGTCCCCAGTACCTCACTACTATCATGAAGTCTGTAGACAACTCCAAACTGAATCTTGCATCCTTAGCTCTACCCAAAGTGTTTCCACTGCTTGATCACCCTTACTAAAATTCCTTCCTTTGACTGCTGTAATTGTGTCTTTTTATCAACATTGCTACCCCCCTCCTTTCCCAATCCTTCCTATAGCCTGGTATATTTAGCTCCCATTCATGCCCATCTTGTAGCTCGGTCTCTGTAATGATTAATACAGCACACCCCTTAAGCTGAATTTGTGCTTCTAACTCACTTGTTTTATTTTTTATGCTACGTCCATTTGTGTACAGAACTTTTATCTGGTTAACAGTCCCCCTCCTGCACACGTTGGTCTTTTTCTCACATTTTTACTTACCGTAGATATTCTCCTCCCCCCACCCCCCAAACTAGTTCCAAATAAGTTGGGATTAGTTTCAGGTGATGAGGGTTGTTTTCTTAACATACCAGGGATGAGCACTTGCCACCTTAACTTCTGTTGCTATCCATCCTATGAAAAGCTAATAGGAAAAGATGGCTTGCCTCAGTGGGTATTGAAGGTCACAAAACAAGTACAAATATGGAAGGCATTTAAGTCCCTCCGAGCTCATCCATCTAGAAAGAACCTATAATGCAATCCCAACATCCAGCTGTTTCTTCAATGATTCCTGTTTTTGTTTGCACTCCTGTAATCCGAAGTCTATTCCATATATTGATCATTTTTTTTATTGAGAAAAACTTCCTGGCAACAGTTATAAATATGCCTTTCATTTCATTGAACCTGCACCTTCATCTCCTACTGTCATGATTTAATATTTGCTTTTTCTATGCCATTTTTGTTTGAGCTCTTTCCTCAGTCACCTTTTTTCCAAGGTGGAAAAACCCAAGTTTCACCAGTCTTCTCTGATCACTCAGTCTTCTGACATTGGGGATCAGGCTGCTGACTCTTCTCTGCGCTTCCATGGCTTGGATGTCTCCATTGCATCTCAGCAACCCAACTGATCGCTTAAAGTGTACTTACTCTCTATATTGGTGGTGTGTTTCATTGAATGTCTATTTACCAGTATATAAAGTCTTAATCGAAGTGCAGTAAAATATTTTAATAAACGTTGGTAGATATTTAACAGAAAGGCACAAAGAACATTTAGCATGGAAAGTGGTTAATGATTTATCAAGTTTATATAAATTGAGATATTACTTTTTGCCCTTTCCTTTTTTAGAATTTTAAAATACTTTTTATTAAATCACAAACTATTCACCATCTCAGGTTGTGTGAAAAACTTCAAATAAAATCCGAAATGGATTCTGCTTATTTATTGGAGACATTGGCTGGGAATTTCATGGATGTGGTCCAATATAATAAGGACAACAGAGCTTTTGAGGTAAGTGCTACAACACACATAGGGTATTTATTTGAACTAGTTTGTATACATAAGGCAGTGCAGGATTTTCTGAAATGTAAGTGACTGTCTGTGTATCTGGCCAGAAGACCCAGCTTTGCCTTGCACCAAAACTAGCTGTACCACATATCACTGTTTCATGTACATTTGATCTTTCTTTAAAAATGTAACAAAATCTGCCTTTTTTCTTTTTCTACCTCAGTGGTTTCATTAAAATATTGCCAAATAGCTTATTACCTTGTCACCATAAGCCTCTATACTAACTTAACAGTTATCATTCTGAGTGCAATCCACTGTGCTATTTAAATGTTACCTTTAGCTATACCAAGACTGTGGAGATCTTTATCACACACCTAAGTTGCTACGTTTTGAATTGCCTCTTCCAAAAGTCCTAACTATTTGCTATGGAATGATTAGAAAAAAATTGGACTTTAGTGGTCACCATTTACCTATGCTTTAACAACCACCTTGGCAGATGTATTCACTCTCTGACATACACCCTTTTTACATATCTTTTACACGTCTTATTGACACAAGTACACAGAGAGGTTGCTCTTAAAAAACTGTATTATTTGCTATTTTAAACCCCATCTAAACCAACAAAGTTTGGGGTTATTTTTACTTAATTTAAATTTTCCTTTTTCAAAAAATGTGTATCCAGAGCTTACAGGAACTAAAATATGATGATGTTCTGGAGTAGCTGCCAGACCACATAGACCTGATCGAGTTGAACTAGCACAATGCGTCTACAGCAGGACCAGCCAGTGAAAAACAGTGACTCAGAGCCTGTTGCTGACATTGTAGTGAGTGCAGTCTGCACATCCTATCCATGTGGTTTAACTCAGGCTGATGAATTCCCTCTGGTGACTACATCTGATGTATGCTTGAAATTATTGAAAGAAACTTGTCAGTTACAGCAGTTGAAGGTCTATTCTGTTACAGGACTACTGTAAAGATCAACTATGCTTACAAAACAAGGCATCTGAAAAAAAAATCATGATTTTAAAATATTCAGATTTAGCTGTTTTAAACAGTGATGCTATCTGTTTATAATTGAGTCAGTCAACTCTAGACGCCAATTTAGTGTTATGGCACCGGAAATGTTAACCCAACCAGTCTCTCATCATAACTATATCCAACCAGTCTGATCTTTTGTTTTGGAAAAAAAATCCTGTGGTCTATATATGAAAGGAAGTAAGTGATGATACTTGGTTAAGCTACAATTGGAGAATTATGTGCAGTTTCCACCACATGCAGCTCCTAGATACCTTGAATGCAGCTCTTTGATCTTTGGGCAGCATTTCATTAGGTGGAGCTTTACGGGTGACTGCAGTCATGCGTGTAGCACTCACATTGTGGTTAGGAAGCGGGCTGCAGGAGCAGAATTGGCATTAGGTGTGGGAGTGGATGCTGAAGAGGAGCAGCAAAAGAGGATCAGCAGGCAGTGCGGTAAGTGGGCATTAACATTGAGCAAAGTGGCATTTCAAAGTTATGAATCAAAGGTGATTTTGAAAAGTGTCAGCTTTTTGCTGCTAATGGAGTGTGCGGTTTCAGGCTCAATAACCTCTAATAGTTTTTAAAATGCTCTTATTGAGCTAGAGTCTCTTCTTTATGAAATCTGAGCCACAGAAGCATTTTACAAATATTGGTTCTGAGCTGATGTTTCTCCCTCATAAAGGCCAAGGTCAAGAATGTGTCATTGATCGCTTTAAAAGAGCTAAGCCGCGATTTTCCGAGTGGAGGTGGGTTGGAGGTGGCTTTGATGTTTGGTGGGTTCCGGTCCCGCTGTCGGTTTCAGCCACCCTGAAATTACGATTTTTGCTTAAGTGTGCTGATTAAGCCAGTCGTGCGCGCTACCCGGCCCGATCAGTGGGCTCGGGTCTGCTGCTCGCCTCTGCTGACGTCTTTCAGCCAACTGCATTTAAGGGGCCCAGGCAGCCTTGTTTTTGATCAATCCTATTCTGCTGCTTCTTGGTGTGGCACATCTGAAAAAGACTGCTGCAAGACCAAAGGCATCTCCCAAATTTGATGATGACTCCCTCCATGCTCTTGTGGAGGGTGTGAGAAGGCACCAAGAGGTACTGTTCCCTTCAAATGGACAGACGAAGCCTTCTCAGCAAACCAAAGCAGCCTGGCTGCAAATTGCTGAGGAGGTGAGCGCCAAGTCTTTGTGTGGTCGCACCTGGGTTCAGTGCAGGAATAGGTTCAATGGCCTGCTACGCACAGCAAAAGTGAGTCTATCATCACACTTACCTTCAATCTGCTCCCCATCTCCTCTCATCACCAGCACTCTGCATTGTCAACCTACTCCTGCACATCCCACTTTACCCTTACATCCCTTGCACCCTTAACCATCCCTCTGTCCCTATGTATGGAATCATTTGACTATTCTACTATGCACCCCTCACACTCGCTATCACTGTTATGCAATGACAACAACTAACAATGCACAGGGAGGGCCCTTGGTATTGGCACCTCACTCCATCATTGTCTCCCTCTAAGTATCTATGCTATGGATTCTCTACACTCACTCCAACATTCTCATTCAAACTCCACTTGTGCCCCTCATTGCAGGAAAAGAGAGCCCACAATAAGAGGGAGAAGGGCAGGACAGGAGGAGGGCCACCTTCGATTGCCCACTTGACCACTGCTGAGGAGACTGCTCTCGACATCTTCGGAGGTGCTGAGGATCTGGAAGTGGGGGATGGTCAGACCAGCACAGTAGAGCAAGCTGGTGACAAAATAGATTTTCAGCCCTCTCATTTAGATTGCGTGAGTGACTGATATGGCATCTGATGTTTATACAGATTGAGTTCTGATCATCTGCACAATTCGATGTGCCTGCTACATTAATATCACGAGAGGGCTTTAAACTAATTAGTGGGGGGGAGGTTTCAAGAGAGCGAAAAATAAAAATGTCAGCGGAGAAGGCAATAGAGCAAAGTAGCAGTGGGGAAATTAAAAACCAGAGCATGTCAGGAAGGGACAGAATATATAAAGATAAAGGTAAAGTAGTAAAGGGGGTAAAAGCAGGAATAAATTGTCACAAAACATATTTAAAAGTTCTTTATCTGAATGCACACAGCATTCGTAACAAAATAGATGAGTTGACAGTACAAATAACTACACATGGGTATGATCTGGTGGCCATTACAGAAACATGGCTGTGAGGTGACCATGACTGGGAACTAAACATCCAGGGGTATTTGACTATTAGGAAGGGCAGACAGGAAGGAAAGGGATGTGGGGTGGCTATGTTAATAAAGGATGGAATCACTGCAATAGTGAGAAATGATATTGGGTCAAAGGATCAGGATAGTGTAACAGTTTGGGTGGAGATAAGGAATAATAAGGGGAAAAAGTCACTAGTGGGCGTAGTCTATAGGCCTCCTAACAGTTGCAACTCTATTGGTCGGAGTATAAATCAGGAAATAGTTGGGGCTTGTAATAAGGGAACAGCTATAATCATGGGAGATTTTAACTTTCATATTGACTGGACAAATCAAATTGGGCAGGGCAGCCTTGAGGAAGAGTTCATAGAGTGCATTAGGGACGGGTTCCTTGAGCAGTATGTTACTGAACCAACCAGGGGGCAGGCAATCTTAGATCTGGTCCTGTGTAATGAGACAGGATTAATAAAAAATGTCCTAGTAAAGGATCCCCTTGGTATGAGTGACCATAACATGGTTGAATTCCAAATTCAGTTGGAGGGTGAGAGAGTTGGATCTCAAACCAGCGTACTAAGCTTAAACAAAGGAGACTATGAAGGTATGAGAGCAGAGTTGACTAAAGTGGACTGGGAAAATAGATTAAGGTGTAAGACGGTACAGCAGGAGTGGTGTACATTCAAGGAGATATTTCACAACTTTCAAGAAAAATATATTCCACTGAGGAAAAAGGGGCGTAAAAGAAAAGACAGCCATCCGTGGCTAAGTAAAGTAATAAAGGATAGTATCCGACTGAAAACAAGGGCATATAAAGTAGCCAAATCTAGTGGGAGGATAGAAGATTGGGAAGCATTTAAAAGCCAGCAAAGAATAACTAAAAGATTAATTAAGAAAGGGAAGATAGATTATGAAAATAAACTAGCAAAAAATATAAAAACAGATAGCAAGAGTTTCTACAGTTATATAAAAAGAAAAAGGGTGGCTAAAGTGAATGTTGGTCCCTTAGAGGACGAGACCGGGAAATTAGTAGTAGGGAACATGGAGATGGCAAATACGCTGAACAAATATTTTTTATCAGCCTTTACAGTAGAGGACACTAAAAATATCCCAACACTGGACAAACAGGGGGCTATAGGGGGGGGGGAGGAGCTAAACACGATTAAAATCACTAAGGAGCTGGTACTCGGTAAGATAATGGGACTTAAGGCAGATAAATCCCCTGGACCTGATGGCTTACATCCTAGGGACTTGAGAGAAGTAGTGGTAGGGATTGCGGATGCATTGGTGGTAAATTTCCAAAACTCCTTGGATTCAGGAAAGATCCCAGCAGATTGGAAAACTGCTAATGTAACGCCCTTCTTTAAAAAGGGAGGTAGACAAAAGACTGGAAACTGTAGACCAGTTAGCCTAACATCTGTGGTTGGTAAAATGTTGGAGTCCACTATTAAGGAAGCAGTAACAGGACATTTGGATAAGCATAATTTAATCGGACAGAGTCAGCATGGATTTATGAACGGGAAGTCATGTTTGACAAGTTTGCTCGAATTCTTTGAGGACGTAACAAACAGGGTGGATAAAGGGGAACCAGTGGATGTGGTGTATTTGGACTTCCAAAAGGCATTTGACAAGGTGCCACACAAAAGATTACTGCACAAGATAAAAAATCACGGGATTGGGGGTAATATACTGGCATGGGTGGAAGATTGGCTATCTAACAGAAAACAGAGAGTTGGGATAAATGGTTCATTCTCAGGTTGGCAATCAGTAACTAGTGGTGTTCCACAGGGGTCCGTGCTGGGACCCCAACTCTTTACAATCTATATTAATGATTTGGAGGAGGGAACCAAGTGCAACGTATCCAAGTTTGCAAAGATGGGAGGGAAAGCAGTGAGTGAGGAGGACATAAAAAACCTGCAAAAGGACATAGACAGGCTAAGTGAGTGGGCAGAAATTTGGCAGATGGAATATAATGTTGGAAAGTGTGAGGTTATGCACTTTGGCAGAAAAAATCAAAGAGCAAGTTATTATCTAAATGGAAAGAAACTGCAAAGTGCTACAGTACAAAGGGATCTGGGGGTCCTGGTGCATGAAACACAGAAGGTTAGTATGCAGGTACAGCAGATGATCAGGAAGGCCAATGGAATCTTGGCTTTTATTGCAAGGGGGATGGAGTATAAAAGCAGGGAAGTCTTGCTTCAGTTATACAGGGTACTGGTGAGGCCACACCTGGAATACTGCTACAGTTTTGGTTTCCATATTTAAGAAAAGATATACTTGCTCTCGAGGCAGTTCAGAGAAGGTTCACTCGGTTGATTCCGGAGATGAGGGGGTTGACTTATGAGGAAAGGTTGAGTAGGTTGGGCCTCTACTCATTGGAATTCAGAAGAATGAGAGGTGATCTTATCGAAACATATAAGATTGTGAGGGGGCTTGATCGGGTGAATGCAGGGAGGATGTTTCCACTGATGGGTGAGACTAGAACTAGGGGGCATAATCTTAGAATAAGGGGCTGCCGTTTCAAAACTGAGATGAGGAGAAACTTCTTCACTCAGAGGGTAGTAAATCTATGGAATTTGCTACCTCAGAGAGCTGTGGAAGCTGCGACATTAAATAAATTTAAAAAGGAAATAGACAGTTTCCTAGCTGATAAGGGAATTAAGGGTTATGGGGAGCGGGCAGGGAAGTGGACGTGAGTCTAGCTTTGGATCAGCCATGATCCTATTGAATGGCAGAGCAGGCCCGAGGGGCCGTATGGCCTACTCCTGCTCCTACTTCTTATGTTCTTATCACATGTCTAACTCATGCCTTTACTCCCCACAGGACCATCGAGAGCCCCCCTTCCCCACTGTCCAAGAGGAAGACTCCTCAGAGGAAGCTGCAACCTCTGAGGGCGCAGTGTCAGCAGAATTGAGCGCACCCAGCACCAGCGCAGAGTCGCAAACCTTGGCGGGTCCTTCGCGACATTGAGTAATGTTGTCACCTGGTGTATCACAGCTCACAAGTGAGCATCAGCTGATGGTGGAGACAGGGACAGCAGTGGAGAGTCCTCGTCGGAGGCCGCAGGGCGCTCTTAGCTCTGCTCAGCTGCATGTGGACCCTGTGCCTCTGGGGCCATCCAAAAAGAGAGTGGTGCTGGAACTTCAGCAACAAATGCAGGAGTCTCTGACAGGTTTTTCATCCACAGTAACTGCGAGTGTGGAGAGAATGGAGGAGTCCATCTCAAACATAAGCAATGCCATGGTGGAGGCAATGGCGCATGAACATGCCGCCATGAGAGGGTGGCAACCTCCTTGGAGGACATAATTCACCAGACTCAACAAAGCATGGTGACTCTCCTAAATAGATGGTCTGCTATGGAGGATAGATGGGCAGCTATTGAGGAGAGACACCAGAGGTACTTGGATGTCCCCGATATGAGGACTGTCAGTACAGAGTACACTGATGTGCAGCAAGATGCTCTCCAGCTATGTGCTAGCAGTGAAGTGCGGATGACCCATGAGAGGGATGTTGGTGGTCTACAACAAGGAAGTGTGGGCTCCTCTCCAAGCGCTCATACTCCCATGCCACTGCGGAGCCCTCGGTCAGAGCCCCAGATTCCTCACCCAACTGAGATGGCCATCTCAGCCCCTGCACAGCCACAGGAGGAGCAGACTTTTGCAGAGCCCTCTCAGGCTCCCAAACCCAGAGGATGCCCGCCAAAGATGTTGAAGCAGGAGCAAGTTGAAAGTGAGCAAGCTGCCTCCACATCTGCTGAAGCCACAGGGGAAGCACCACATAGAAGCACGCGTAAGAGAAAGTGAACACACAAATAGTCACAAGGGTAGTCACTTGGGTGTTTTGATGTAATACAAATTTAAGATTATCATCGTCATTTCAATTATAATAAAGAAAGGCAATGGCAAACATTCAAAGAGCTGGCCTATGTGTGCCCAGAAATGGAAGTGTCACAGTGAGGTGTCAGGGCACCATTCATCTGTAATGATGGTCGTGAGAGTGATAGGAGCCCATAGTATATTGTACAGATGTGTTAAGAAGGCAGCAGCCACATGTGTTTGCTTCGTAAACTTAAGCGAATCTAGCAATGTGCTTGTGTGCTGGTGGAACTAGCACATCCGCCTCTATAAGGTCTTCTTCCTCCTCCTCCTCATCCTCCTCCTCCTCTGAGGAGGAGGCTGTGCGCTGAGCTACTTGTTCCTCAGGCAGCGGTAAGCCATGCTGCTGTGCGATGTTGTGCAGTGCACAGCAGACCATGATGATTCTGGAAACCCTGGCTGGTGCATAGTGTAGGGCTCCACCAGCTGTCGAGGCATCTGAATCGCATTTTGAGCAAGCCGATGGTTTGCTCGATGATGGCTCTGGTGGAAATATGGCTCGCATTGTAGCGCTCCTCAGCTTCGTTTGATGGCCTCCTCAACGGCGTCATTAGCCACATCTTCAGGGGATAGCCCTTGTCTCCAAGTAGCCAACTAGAAAGTTGGGTTGGTGGATTGAAGAGCTGAGGCACAGCGGACTGCCGCAGGATGAACGAGTCATGGCAGCTGCCAGGGAACTTGGTACAAACATGCATAATGTTCTTCCTGTGGTCACACACCAGCTGGACGTTAAGGAAGTGGAAGCCCTTGCGGTTCACAAATACAGCTGAGTTGTGATGGGGTGCCCTAATGACCACATGTGTGCAGTCTATGACGCCCTGCACCCTTGGCAAGCCTGCCAGATTTGCAAAGCCAACCGCACGCGCGGTTACACTTGCTTCATCCGTGGAGAAGTGGATGTAATTGTACGCCTTTGCAAAGAGGGCATTGGTAACCTGCATGATGCAAGTGTGTGCAGCCGACTGGGAAATGCTGCTGATGTCTGCTGATGATCCCTGGAAGGACCCTGAAGCAAAGAAATTGAGGGCGGTGGTGACTTTGACAGCCACTGGTAAGGGTGTGCACCTGCTCCTCTGGGCTCCAGGTGTTGGTGCAGCATTGTGCAGATATCAGCGACTACCTCTCACGAAAGTCTCAGGCTCCTTTGGCACTGCTGCTCTGTCATGTTGAGGAAGCTCATCCTCTGCCTGTAAACCCAGTGTTGGGGGTATCTCCTGCGGTGAGGTGTAGCCCTGCGCTGACGCCCTCTGCCCTGTGCAGCATCAGGTGGGTGAGGAGGAGGTTGGCGCTCCTGTTGTTGCTGCTGCTGGTGTGCCTGGTTCTGCTGCTGCCGCAGCTGCTCTTTCTCCGATTCTGAGGACCAGGATGAGAGGGTATAAATGGTTCCCATTCTGCTGGTATATATCTCAGTTGAGGAATATATGTTATAAGTGCTCAGGCAATGTGGGGAGAGGGTTTTCCAAGGAGGTCACAGTGCATATGGATCTCAGCTTAACCACTTACAAGCTCAATAGACCTGCAAAAGGTGTTCCTGTGAAGGAATAAGCCATATAACGTATTCAGAAAAATACACCATTCTATGAAAGAATTCTGGCCTTATTAAAACATGACAAACTGGGTCTGGAAATCTAGAAACCGAACTATGAAAAGCTGTGATAGCATTCTGGCTATAGAGATAAGATAAGTTGTTGACACTGAATCAATATCCTTATTGAAACTGAAGCTTAAATGCTCCTGAAGTCTGAACCTTTGGAAACAAGATAATAGTTACCCGGTACAAGGTGTTCTAATTTACACCTCGTAAAGGAGCACATAACAGTAACAAACATCTGCTTTCATAAAAATGATACCAAGTAAAGTGCACCTGCTGTTATGCCGTTTTTTATGATAAATTTAGAAAACCTAGAGAAGAGACATAAGGGAAGAAATTGGGTGGAGCTGCAAACGGGGCTCCAAGCTCGCCTGGGCGCCAGATTTAGCGCAGCGTTTGGAGCAGTAGCGACCACCGGATATTCAGCTTGAGCGCCCCAAGAGGGACACGGGGCGAGGCTCGAGGCGCTCCGCGTCCCTCTTAGGGTGCTGAAACTGAATATCGCAGCGCAACGTGCCGCAGCGCCACATGCTGCGGCACGGCACGCTGCGATACTGCAGGCCTTCCTCCCATTCTTAAGGGGGAGGGGCCTGCACCAGCGCGATCAGAGATTGCGAGTGCCGGCAAAAGAGCCCGGCACCGAGGAGAAGTGCCGGGCTCTCGGAAAACAGCCGGCAATGCCACGGGGGGCGATCAGGAGGCCGGGGATGGAGGTGCTGGCAGGCAGCCACCGGAAAAAACGGCCGCCCCGCACCTCCACCTTAATTTGCACCACTGCCGCCACAGGAAGGCCCCGTGAACTGGATGCCATTTGCGAACGGCGCTACAGAGGCGGTCGCTGCCAAATATCGAGATCGGGGCGGTAGCGGGATGCTGCGCACACCGATGATGTCATCGGAGGCGGTGCAGCGCAACAGGTTAACGCCGCCATTAGCGCCCCAGCTAAATATCGTGGGAGGCGCGGCCAGTGGCGCTAAAGCCACTGAGTGCCCTCTTTAGGTGCTAACTGGTGGCGCAGCCCACCGAATTTCTAGGCCAAAATTCTGTAGTGCTACCAGCTGAGGTGACTGTAAGAAATGCAGGGGTCAGCAGAAAAATGACTAGAGATAATTAGCTTACATCAGCAGAAAACCTTAAAGGAAATACCACTGGAAAAGGGTATAAATGTTGAACTCTCAAATGGGATAATAGACTCGCTTAAAGGGGCAAAGCGATTCTCGGCTTCAGGGCTAGCTCTGTAAGTCTCCAACTCTTTGTACCTCGGGGATCAAGGTACTGTATTTGATTTTGGTGGATATCCTGAATAAACTTTAAGAACTGTAAAACAGTAGCAAAGTTAAGATTTGAGAGTAAGGATCTCTGATAAGATTGTAAAGCTTTCTCTTTTTAGAACTGTTAATGTTGCGATTGACTCACCAATTGTAAATTATATTTCGGTTCTTTAATAAACCTATATATTTTTAGAATTGTCTCACATAATACTTCTGTATCAAACTCGCAAACTCAATCTCTGTACACTCTTTGGTAAGGAGTTGCAGAATTCTGGGGGAGTTTTCCGGACCCTCATAATATCCGGAACATTACAGTCTAGCTAAACTTATTAAAAGTGCTATCTGGAGGATGGTAACATTTTCAGTTTGTTCCTTTCCTTTAGGGAGAGATAGTCCTGACCTTTAGACCCAATTAAGCATCTTTAGGATTTGGCTACCTCAAACTTTAGTTGAAAGTGAATGTCTGAGGAATATGCCTGATCCGGGGTTGCCCTAAAGGGGCTAGGACTAGTAATTATCCTTTCATTCCAACACCTCAAAAAACAAAGTTCTGTCATCTGAAAGTCAGCCATGTTACAGGTCCACTTTTATGCTGCAGTTGCAGCTGTCAAGAATTCACGTAGTTGCTGAACCCAGCACAATCAGCTGGCGTGTTTTGCGAACAGCGTGGAACATGCTGAAAATGTCGTAAAATGGGAAGAGCCTGCTAAAATCGGATAATGTAGGCAGTTAACAAGCTATTAACTGCCTTAATTGCCTCTCCCGCCACTTGGTGGCGGGTCTGATCGGGACTCCCAAACCCGACACTTGGCAAAGTTGCGTGGAGGCGGGTTGACAGCAGGTTCGGAATCCACTGTCAATCAAAATGAATTTAACCTCTGACCTGCCTCCAAACCTGCCCAAAATCGCGGCCCGAGAGTCAGAGCCCAAGAGTGTGTCGCATAAGTATTCTAAAAATCATTAAAAATTTAAGCTCAGAAGTAGGCCATTTTAGCCCATAATGGCAGTGCAGCTAAAAGCTCCACACTGGATCTATCTACAGGAAACTCTCTGGTATCCGGCACCAACGGGACCAGGATGGTGCCGGTTGATTAAAAATTCCGGATAACAGAGAGGGTTATCTACCGAGGCTATTTTTAACAAACAAAGAGTCAGACTCCTGTTATTGAGGTGTTCAGACTTTGGACAGTGCCAAGAAGCCGAGTAGTGGCAGTTTGGAGAACTACCCCCACTGACTAACTTGGCCACCGCGGGAGACTCGGACTCGGACTCGGCAACTTTTCCGGTTATTGAGGTGTTTTCGGAGTATGAATTTTGCCGGTTAATAGAGAATTCCGGATATTTAGGTGTCGTTTAAACGAGAGTTTCCTTGCAGTATAATGTTCTGCTCCTTCTCCATATGCTTTAAATAATTTCTCCTTCAAGTGTTTATCCATGTTCAGGACCTCCTCCTGGAGTGGTGACAAACCGTAGATGTACACAAGAACACAGGAAATAGGAACAGCATTCAGCTTTTCCGCCCTTCAAGCCTACTCTGCTATTTAATAAGATCACGACTGATCTTTTACCTCAATTCCACTTTCCCACACTATCCCCATATTCCTTGATTCCCTTAGTATCCAAAAATCTATCGATCTCACTCTTGAATATACTCGACGACTGAGCATGCACAGCCATCTGGGGTAGGGAATTCCAAAGATTCACAACCTTTTGAGTGAAGAAATTTCTCCTCATCTCAGTCCTAAATGGCCGACCCCTTATTCTGAAACTGTGACCCACTAGTTCTAGACTCCCCAGCGAGGGGAAACAATTTCCCTGCATCTACCCTGTCAAGCCCCTTAAGAATTTTATGGCCCAGAAATTCGTGTCAGGGGCTTCCTGCGGGTGCAAGCCCCCGACCTACACTTACCTAGCGCGCCGGCAGTTGAGGCCTGGCCCTGCATGGATTTCCTGTCTGTGGCCCGGTCCAGCTCCCGGCGCGCTGTGCTTGCATGATCCAGCGGTGTACTTAGTGCGATGCGTCCGCTGGGATCACGTGAGCCACGGGCAACCAATCGGAGGAGGGAAAAGCCCATTCATGAGATTGACAGAAAGAACTGTCAAACTTATGAAAACTCCGGGCGCCCAAAACAGTACTTAACCTTAAAATAAATTTGAAAAAAAATCACACTATTTAAATAAACTATAAATAACATTAAATAACTATTTTAAACAATAATTTAAATTTTTGAAAAAATAATTTTATAAAAAAATGGGGCTAAAAATACACTTACCTTATTTTAAAGTATTTAAAAATAATAAACCTGTGGAAAAAATGTTCTAATTTTAATTAATTGACCACTTACCTTTTAAAATGAAGTCCTTACGCCTGGTTTTTAGATGTGTAAAAAATAGAGGCCTTCACGCACGGAAAAACCTGTAAAAAAAAAGGAAGTTCAACGCGCACGCGCAGACTCCCGCGCACACGCGTTCCACCTCTGAACCCCTTCGTTCAGAGGATCGGAAATGCCGGTTTCCCATGCATGCGTAGTGCATGCAAGAAACCGACACTTCCATCGGGTCCATGCGTGAGTACTCCGTGCGTACTCACGCGTTGGGACCCGAATTTCTGGGCCACTATGTTTTAATGAGATTGCCTCTCATTCTTCTAAACGCTAGGGAATATAGGCCTACTGTACTCATAGGACAATCCCCTCAACCCAGGAATCACTCTAGTGAGCCTTTGTTGCGCTCCCTCGAAGGCAAGGGACTCCTTAGGTAAGGAGATCAAAACTGTACACAGTACTCCAGGTGTGGTCTTACCAAGGCCCTATACAACTGTAATAAGACATCCTGGGGGAAAAATTCAGTTGGTTGCACCACCCGTTAGCGCCTTAAGAGGGCGCTAAGTGGGGCGCAAACCAACTAGCACCCGGGCGTGGCACTGCCCACGCCTCCCGCCAAATTCAGCAGGTGGTTAGTGGTGGCGCTAACTGTTAGCTCTGCGCCACTGGCGATGACGTCATCAGTGTGCGCAGTGCCCCGCTCACGCCCTGGCCGTGATCTTTGGGAGCGCCCCCTGATTTACCGCCGGATGCTATGTCCGACAGGGTCAGGGTGGCGTACCTGCGGCCGGGGAGGCGCAAATTAAGGGCGCGGTGCGGGGCGGCCATTTTTTTTGTTGGTCGCCTGGCAGCACCTGCCTGCGCTCCCGTCCCCGGCCTCCGGAACCACCCCCCCCCCCCGCGGAGTGCCGGCTGCACTCCAAGAGCCCGGCACTTCTCTTGGGTGCCAGGCTCTTTTGCCTGCACTCCTAATCCCCGGGGGCTCAGCTGGGCCCCAGATCGCACTGCACAAAGCCCCTCCCCTTTAAGAAGGGGAGGAAGGCCTGCAATACCGCAGTGCGACGTGCTGCAGCGTGTGGTGCTGCGGCACGTAGCACCACGATATTCACTTGCAGCGCCCCAAGAGGGAGGCAGGGCACCTCCAGTAGCGCCCTGCTTCCCTTTGGGGCGCAACCGACCAATTTCCGGCGCGGGGGCGCTAATTTTTCCGGGGCTATACTGAATTTCTCCCCCCCTTACTCTTATACTCTAATCCTTTTGTAATAAGGCTAGCATTCATTTGCTTTCCTAATTGCTTGTTGTACCTGCATGTTAACTTTCTGTGATTCAAATACAAGGACACTCTGAATATTAACATTTCCCAGTCTCTCATCATTTAAAAATATTCTGCTTTTCTATTTTTTTCTATCAAAGTGAATAACTTCACACTTCTACACACTATATTCCATCTGCATGTTCTTGCCCACTTACTTAGTCTGTCTATATCCCTTTGCAGCCTCTTTTTATCCTCCTCACAGCTTACTTTCTCAGCTAACTTTGCATCGTCAGCAAACTTGGATACATTACATTCGGTCCCCTCATCTAAGTCATTAATATAGACAGTAAATAGCTGAGGCCCAAGCAATGATCCTTGCGGTGCCCCACTAGTTACAGCCTGCCAACCCGAAACATAGAAACATAGAAGATAGGAGCAGCAGTAGGCCTTCGGCCCTTCGAGCCTGCTCCGCCATTCAATGCGATCATGGCTGATCATCCAAATTTAGTACCCTGTCCCTGCTTTCTCCCCATATCCCTTGATCCCCTTAGCCTTAAGAAATATATCTAACTCCTTCTTGAATATATTTAATGAATTGGCTTCAACTGTCTTCTGTGGTAGAGAATTCCACAGGTTCACCACTCTCTGGGTGAAGAAATTCCTCCTCATTTCAGTCCTAAATGGCTTAGCCCTTATTCTTAGACTGTGGCCCCTGGTTCTGGACTCCCCCGCCATCAGGAACAGCTATGTTGACTTTGTCCGATCCTGTCACTGTTTTCCAAGTGCTCTGCTATTACATCTTTTATAATGGACTCTAGCATTTTCCCCACTACCAATGTCAGGCTTACCGGTCTATAATTCCCCGTTTTTTCTCTACCACCTTTTTTAAATAGTTGGGTTACATTAGCTACCCTCCAATCCATGGGAACTATTCCAGAGTCTATAGAATCTTGGAAGATGACCAGCAATGCATCTACTATTTCTAGGGCCACTTCCTTAAGTACCCTAGGATGTAGATTATCAGGCCCTGGGGATTTATCGGCCTTCAATGCCGTCAATTTCCCTAACACCATTTCCCTACAAATACTGATTTCATTCAATTCCTCCCTCTCATTAGACCCTATGTTCCCCGTCCTTACCATTCCAGGAAGGTTATTTGTGTCCTCCTTTGTGAAGACAGAACCAAAGTATGTATTTAATTGGTCTGCCATTTCTTTGTTCCCCATTATAAATTCCCCTGATTTTGACTGCAAGGGACCTGTGCTTGACTTCACCAATCTTTTTCTCTTCACATATCTATAGAAGCTTTTACAGTCAGTTTTTATGTTCCCCTGAAAGCTTACTCTCATACTCTATTTTCCCCCTCTTAATTAATCCCTTTTTCCTCCTTTGTTGAATCCCAATCCTCAGGTTTGCTGCTTTTTCTGGCCAATTTATATGTCCTCTCCTTGGATCTTATGCTATCCCTAATTTCCCATTTATTCCTACTCTCTGTTTTCTGTCTGTTAACCAATCCTCAATCCATGCTAACATATTACCCCCAATCCCATGAGCCATAATTTTGTGTAATAACCTATTGTGTGGCACCTTATTGAATGCTTTTTGAAAATCCAAATACACTATGTCCACTGGTTCCCCCCTTATCTACCTTTACAGTTAAAACTCAAAGAAATCTAACAGATTTGTCTAACATGATTTCCCTTTCATAAATCCATGTTGACTCTGCCCAATCCTATTATGATTTTCTAAATGCCCTGTTATCACATCCCTAATAATAGATTCTATCATTTTTCCTACTGCTGATGTCAGACTAACTGGTCTTTCGTTCCCTGTTTTCTCTCTCCCTCCTTTCTTGAATAGCAGGGTTATGTTTGCTACCTTCCAATCCGCGGGAACCATTCTAGAATCTAGGGAATTCTGGAAGATCAAAACCAATGCATCCACTATCTCTGTAGCCACCTCTCTTAAAGCCCTAGATGTAGGCCAGGGGATTTGTCGACTTTTAGTCCCATTAATTTCTCCAGTACTATTTCTTTTCTAATATTAATTTCTTTAAGGTCCTCATTCTTGCTAGACCCTTGGCTACCCACTATTTCTGGAATATTATTTAAGTCTTCTACCGTGAAGACAGATATAAATCATTCATTTAATGTCTTTGTCATTTACTTATTCCCCATTAAGATGTCTTCTGCCTCTGCCTCTAAGGGATCCACGTTTACTTTCACAAATCTTTTTACATATTTATAGAAGCTTTTACAATCTGTTTTTATGTCTCTTGTTAGTTTACTCTAATATTCTCAGGTATGCTCACCCTCTTCCTGTCCTCGCCTGCTCCTGGGTATTGTGTGCGAACTTGTCCTGCTAAAAAGAAGGGGGTGTTAGTGGTAACCTAATGAGATGTCTTGAGGATGTGCATGTCATGCTAGAATAGTTTGGCTGTTGTGTGAACAGTGGCAGAGGTGTGGAGAAGTGAGAGACTTAATAGTAAGGAGAATTACATAGAATTTACAGCACAGAAAGTCCATTCGGCTCAACTCGTCCAAGCTGGTGTTTATGCACCACACGAGTCTCCTCCACTCTACTTCATCGAACCATATCAGCATATCCTTCTATTCCTTTCTCCCTGATGTGCTTATCAAGCTTCCGTTTAAATGCATCTATGCTATTTGCCTTAACTACTTCATTGGTAGCGAGTTCCACACTCTCTGGATAAACAAGTTTCTCCTGAATTCCTTATCAGTGACTATGTTATATTTATGGCCCTTAGTTTTGGACTTCGCCACAAGTGGAAACATTTTCTCTCCGCGTCTACCCTATCAAACCCCTTCATAATTTTAAAGACCTCTATTAGGTCACCTCTCAGCCTTCTCTTTCCTATAGAACAACATGGGAAGAAAGAAACGGTCATCTTTTTATCTAATTTTCTTGCATTTTCCTTTAAATGTCTATAATGTTTTATCTGGATGTTTTGTAAACAGGACCCAAAAGGTACCAACATCACCGTTGACGTGCTCTGTGATATAATGGAGAATTCATCACTGGGCATACCTTACAACAGATATGCTAAGGTTTCACAGCTCCTACTGAAGACGTATGAAGAGAAATGTCTAGATGCAAGTTACAGCAAGTTTGTATCTGATATGTTGAACACCTCCTGGGCTGCACCAGCAGCAGATGGAAGTAGGAAAGCAATCAATATTTAAAAACTGCTTTGATCGAGATCTGTTTTACTGTGTTTTAGAATTCAAAAATAGTGGGAGGATGGAATAATTTTACACTTCATTGGCCCCTTTTTATAGGGATCCTGAAGAAATTTTTAATTTATTTAATCTAAATCTTACTGTTGTAGAAATTGCATCAGTTAAAGCGCAATGCTGTGGCCTTGTTCATGTTAATATTATGTTTATGGGACTACAACGCTGTGGAATCCAGAATATTGTATTATGGGATGGATTCCACAGTACTGGCAACAGCACAGAAATACAGTTATTTGAAAGTCATGATTCCTGACGTCATTTCTATCAGCCAGATCTTTCCTGATGCTGGGCAAAGCCTGCAAAAACCAGAGATGGGGAAACAATGTCGCTGGTCTGTATGGGTGATCAAAACTGTAAAGTCTGTGGGTTATATGGTGAATTAATACACAGACTACAAGAGTAACTTTAACAGGACTTTACTATTCGAAGATCAGGGCGAATCTGCCCAATAAATCCTTACACAGCACTTATATACCGGTGTGGTCACTCCCGGTATTACAGTATACAGCAGCCAAGATAAAGTAGTGCAACACCTAAAATAGTTCTCTTAAAGGTGGACGGTTACATACAATAGTTCTCTTAAAGGTAGAACGGTTACATACACTACAATCCTCCCTTTTTAGCTTCCACATACTTATTCCCCATTAAACATAACATATATCCAACTTCATGTAAAAACAGTTCACAGATGTAGTCTCTGTGGAAACAGTTCACAGATTCAGTCTCTGCGGGAAACAGTTCACAGATTCAGTCTCTGCGGAAAACAGTTCACAGATTCAGTCTCGGTGTAGCCGGTTCACGTTGCTGGAGTGACTCATCCAATAGTCCTTCACTGGACTTAACAGCTTGAACTTCCGTCACTTCTGAACCAGCATTGTTGACTTTTAAAAGCTTGAGTACCTTGGGAAGTTTTTCTACTTCCAAACTGGTTTGGCTCCGTACGGAGAGACCACGTGCGTGACCTGGTAGAGGTGATAATGGTTCAGATGGTCATCATCTTCTGCTTCGTCTTTTCCTTTTCTGCTTCTTGGAGACTCTCTGGGCTCCACTGTCAGCTGCCAGCTGCATGCACCGTTCCTCCTTCTCGTCCTCCTTTTTCCGTAGTAGCGCCACCATCTCCCGATGTTTCTTAGACTTTAGGTGATTCTTCATGGTTTCTGCACTTTGGGAGTTTTCATCACAAGCTGGGCAGAGCAGGTCATCGTAATATTCGGTGTTGTCCAACAGATCATGGTAATATTCGATGTCGTCCTGAGCTAGGCCAGCGAGAGGGTCTTCTATTTCCTCCATACCCAGCTGGATGTTAGCCAGCTTTTGTTCCAAATCCAGACATCTTTCCTGAAGAGACTCCTTCATGCGTTCAGTTTCATCCAGCTTTTTCTGGGCTTCCTGCAAGTCTTTTACTAATGACCTCATTCGTGATTTCAATACTTCAACTTCATTGGGAGATTGATTGATTGTATTATTCAATCCCTCTACTGGAGCAGCTGTTTCAGCATTCTGTTGTTCAACATTGACGTGAATCAGCGTACTTTTGGCATCCAAGGTTTGCTCTGCTGCCATCTTCTCAGTCTGTGTTGCAACCTCAGCTATTCCAATAACTTTTGGGAGCTCCAAACCCCTCTCCTTTGAAGATTTAGACTCATGTCCAAATTGTTCCCATTTCAGAGTCTTGTCCCTCAGCATATAAAGGAGTTGGCTGACCGTTGACTCTTCTGACCTCATCTGTTTCCCAGTAGCTGCAGGGCTGTTTATAACCTTGCCCTGGGGCTCCTTTGCTGTTTCTACCTCGCCATCATCCGCAGCCTCCACCATTCGAATTTCCACAAATGAATCGTCTGGTGATGCTGCACCCAACTTCAGTAGGAGCTCGGAATTCATGGCGACCAACTCAGCCTTTTCTGCCTGCAATCTGCTAACAAGCGCCTTCAGTTGCTGAACATCTTGCTCCACCAGATTAGAGCACGCCCCTTCAGAAACCGAATCAACTTTGATTCGTTTGGCCTCCTTGCGCAGACGGTTTGTGTGCTCCTGCTCCCTTTTCTCCCTCAGCTGTTTCTGTTGTCTTTCCAGATTCTCCCACTCTGTGTCAAAGAACGTTTTCATTGCTTTTATCTCTTGCTCGAGACGGCAACTCAATTGTTCTAATTGCTGTTGTAATTTGAAATGGAGTTGAGTTTGAGCCCGGTGTTCCTCAGACTTGTGCATGTCTGTAACCTGGACAGACTCAGAATTCTCTGCCAAACTATGTTGTTGTTGTTCAGTGGAATTCTGTTCTGAAACTTTGTTCTCCTTTGAAGCATTAGTATTTATGCACTCCTTCGTTTTTCCAACCTTAGTCAGCAAGTCCATTTTAGACTTGTCTTTCGCACCTGGGCTGGTCTTGTCGTTATCCGTTTCAGAGTCTGAGCTGATTGTCTTCACCGAGTTCTCACTCATTATTGCTTTTAGGTAGTGCCATTCCATGTTTATTTCCCTGATCCACTCCCATCCCAGAAGTGGTGGACCTCCCTCAGGTAGTACATATAAGTCCATTCCTTGGTGTTCTTTGCCCCTGTCTCTCACCTTGACTTGTATCTTTCCCATGGGGTATACTTTATGCCCCGTGTATGTCTGCAATACGATCTTGGTATCTCTCAAGGGTATATGTGAGAATAGCCGGTTGTAATCCCTTCGATTTATGACTGATAGGGCTGATCCTGTGTCCAATTCCATTTTCACTTGGACTCCGGCTACTTTTAGTGTGACCCAGATAGTTTGTAGGTCAGCTTCCTTACTCACATTGTAAATTCTCAGACTACCCAGTTCCTGGCCGTTCGGGTCTGAATCCGAATTCTGTTCATCTGAACTCTTCTCAGCAACCTTGTGTACCTTGCTGTACTTTTCCTGCGGTGACTTTTTTCTGTTGTTGGTCTTCTTTCCTGACCGGCATACTTTAGCTATGTGACCAAGCTTGCCACATTTTCTACATTCCTGGTTTTTAAACCAGCATTGGTTCTGGTCGTGTGTTGTCTTCCCACAACGATAACATTTTGTTGTACCCGAAGTCATTTGATCCACGCTGAGTACCGTTGCCTTCAGCTGCATTTCCACAGTGCCTCTCGCGGCTGCTTCGTGTGATGCTGCAATAAGGACAGCCTTGTCAAGTGTAAGATCGTTCTCTTCGAGCAGTCACTTTTGTGTTCCTTCCTTCGACAACCCGCACACGAACTTGTCTCTCAATGCCTCTGTCAGATTTTCCCCAAACTGGCAGTATTTCGCTAGTCTACGCAGTTCGACCAAGTATTCCGCATTGCTTTCCTCTTTCCGTTGCGTTCTCGCATAAAATTTGAATCGTTCCACCAACATCAGCGGTGTGGGGTTCAAATGATCCTTCAGGACAGCAACAATATCAGCGAAAGTCTGATCCGCCGGTTTAGCTGGTGATAGAAGATGCTTCAATAGCCCGTATGTCTTCGCCCCCATTGCGTTTAATAAGGTGAGAGCTTTATCATCATCTGCTATTTTATTGGCCTCACAATATATCTCGATGCGTTCTACGTACGTGGCCCAATCTTCCACCTCGGAATCGAAGTTGTTGATGTTACCATGCTTGGGCATCTTCACTATCTTTTTGAGAAACCACAACGAATTTGTTCGTTACTTTTTTTTTTCCAAAAATGGCGGTTTCCCGCGCTTGTCTTCTTCCCCGCCCACTTTCAAAATGGCGGTTTCCCACTTCTGTCTTCTCCCCCGCCTACTGGCGGCTTCCCGCGTTTCTTCCCCTGGCGGGAGGGGTAAGCTTTCCTTCGGGTGGCAACCGGCGCTGGGGACAACCCGTTGGCGGCGAACAGTTCCAGCCGCTGGGCGGAATCTCGCTCGGTCTCCCTCGCTCGGTCCCGTTCCCCCTTCACTCGGGCTCTGTCTCTCCCTCAGCGGCTTCCAATCGCGCCTCCCCGCCCTCTCGCAGTCCGGTCCCTTCCTCCCCCGGCTGCGGCTGAGTTCTCCGCGGTTTTATTTATTTTTATATCTTCCCGCGCCTTACGATCCCGGTCGCAGCGTCTCGTGGCCTCGGTAGCTGCCCGGCCTTTTTTGCCGGTCGCGGTCTAGCTGTCTCACGACACTGTTGCGTCTCCCAGCCCACTTGTAGCCCGGTCTCTCACACCGGCTGCGTTCCCGCTTGTAGCCCGGTCTCTCACACCGGCTGCGTTCCCGCTTGTACCGCGGCTTCCGTGCCCTACGCTGCCCCAGTCTCAGCGCCTCTGGGCCCGACTTCTGTCCGGCTCCTTTCCCCCGACTGTGGTCGAGTTCACCGCCCTTATCCTCCGTTTCTTTTTATTTTCCCCCTACTCACAGTCAACGTGGCCGACTTGCTTCTCTTGGCTGATCGGCTCACTCACCGCCGTGGCAGAAGGGACAATAACAGCCTGTTGCTGATGGAAGGCTTCGTGTCTGAATCCTTCCTTCTTCCTTGCTCTGCAGACTCGAGTCTTCTCTCAGCAGAACGACGAGGGCGGGTGCCTCTTCTCGACGCTCGTTAACTGCTTCGGGTGTGTCGCTGCCGCAGGGTAAGATCGAACCCGTCGCCACTGTAAAGTCTGTGGGTTATATGGTGAATTAATACACAGACTACAAGAGTAACTTTAACAGGACTTTACTATTCGAAGGTCAGGGCGAATCTGCCCAATAAATCCTTACACAGCACTTATATACCGGTGTGGTCACTCCCAGTATTACAGTATACAGCAGCCAAGATAAAGTAGTGCAACACCTAAAATAGTTCTCTTAAAGGTGGACGGTTACATACAATAGTTCTCTTAAAGGTAGAACGGTTACATACACTACAAAAACCATCCATTTAATAACCCTGTTACCAGACACAAGACCACGTACTTGTGCTGTTCAAGTTTGCTGTGAAAGAAAACCGTTTTTTAGAAGGCTGCTCACTTTTTGAAAACTTCTGATTGGTGAAAAGCTGACCAAGCACCCATATCTGGCCATCTTCAGTTATGTGCAAGCCAGCTTATATGTTGGATAAGCTCTATTGACACCATAACAGGAGAACTGATTATTGACAGCAGGGTAAGCTGTGTCAATTGCAGAGAAACGGTTGCCGGCGCTACTGAAGGGTTTTAGCGCCTGAAAACTGGCGCAACGCGCCGCATTGCGGCGCTATTCCGGCGCTGCGGCGCCCGCTGCGGTGCGGCAGGCTCGGGAAGTGCAGGCCTCCTCCTTCCGTTAAGGAGGAGCTGCCTGCACCCGGCCGCGGCCCGCGCAAATCTCTTCAAAAATGAGCCCGGCACCTCGGACAAGTGCCGGGCTTGCATCTGTTCCGGGCGGGGGGGGGGGGCGAAGTCCGGGGAGGGAGCTGCGGGCAGGCGGCCGGCGGGAAAGCGGCCAGCCGCCGCGGGGCCTTTAATGCGCCGGCGCAAACACATGTTGGACTCTGTTGCCAGAGTCTTAGTTGCGGCTGCCACGGGCGAGGCGGCCGCAACTGAATTTCGGCGCTGGGGCCCGTCGGCATGGCAACCGGGACGCTGCGCACACTGATGACGTCATCGGTGCCGGCGCAGCGCTACCGGTGCAACGCCGCTTTAGGGCCCCAGGGAATTTTTGAACTGGCCATAACTCTGGCGCTAGTCCCTCTAGCGCCTCAAAAGCGGCGCTAAGGCTAGTGAATTTCTAGGCCTATGAATTTAAAAAAGAAACATTCCATCCTGTGGGGAAACAGCATTTCCCAGTGGCCTGGCTTTAACATTAACATTTAAAAAAAAAACAGATTAAACAGTCAGAGTTGATGAACTCAGCAAGGGAACTAGTACTGTAAGGGTCACTGAGTGACTAACTGTACAAGGGATGTTAATTAATGCATGTGCTCGAAGCTGAACCACACTGGGTTAATGACTATTTCTATTGATAATTTATTTCCCATTGGACTCAACATAATTGTCACCAGCTGCTTCGAAATTATATCGTCAGCTCTCATTATTTAGTAGAAACATTAAAAAGAGCTTTCTCAAAATAATGCTAAGGTTGATCATTTTAAAAAGTAATAAATGACATTAAGGTCTTTAGAGCAATATTTTACCTTTATAATCTAAATCTCTCTTTTCAACTGACTTCTGTAAAACTAGTACCAGTCCAAGTGACAGCACAAAACAATCCAGCAGTTCAACTATTTCTCACAGTAAATTTTATATGTTTCAATTTGAAGTGCGCAGTTTCTGAGTTATAAGATTCATTTTGAAGTGTATTTAGAGCAGGAGTGTCTGGCCAGCCTATGAATGATGCTAGTGTTTCAGAAATACTGCATTGTGTAGGTGTGCCTGAACTGCAATCAGGAGCTTTGTGCTCAAAATGTCTGCCTTATGCTTCCTATCTCACTCTCACATTTACATGTCAATATTAAAAAGTCTCTGAAAGGATTGTGAAGCTGGAGCATACCAACACTGGTGGTACCCGCTATTTTTTTTTCATTTCTTTTGTCCCTCCAATTTTCTCCCTTTCTTTCCTGAAGGTACCATCTCATGCTGGGATTCAGTTCCATGGCCATTAGTGGCCCGAGTGGTTATTCTTCATATGCATGTCTAGACAGTTTGTGTTGGCAGGCTGTTCAGCTTTTGGGAGTAGCAGTCAAGCTTGATACAGTCAACACATGTGTATTTTGAAGGAGGCTTCATTGGATTCTGGTCAGCAGCAGGAAACCTTTTTTTCTCCTCTTGCTAGCTCACAAGCACTGAGGTCAATTGTAGCATTTGAACTGCTGCTCTGGCTGGCTCACCACAGACTGGGAGTCAAACCTGAGATATTTGGCTAGTATTACTCTAGCTTGTGCATTTACCAACTAAGCCACAAATGTATTTTTATATGTTTATGTATTTCAACTGCATTTTTCTCCCATTCCAGGTAGGCAGTGGGCCTATCAGTCATGTACAGAATTTGGCTATTATCAGTCAACTGACTCAATGCTGCAGCCTTTTACTGGTTTTTCTCTCGAGTAAGTTGAATTCTAGGTGACTTGCTGCTTACAGTCTGTTTCTATTGATAACTTACTGTTGAAAAATAATCCACAATATTCCTGAGCAAAAGTACATTTAAAGTGTAACAGAATTGCAGGAATGTGTTGCTTGTAAGAATCGGATTTTGTTTGTGGCAATTAAAAAGTAGCAGCAAATCGCACCGCACCAGCAATAATGATCTTTTGACACTTCTCAAACAAGTAACAAGCCAGTTAACCATGATCAATTTTGAGAAGTTTGATAATCTAGCTGTGGCGTGCACAAATGGTGAAGAAATGTCTAAACCCCAACTGTGAAAAAAATAATTTACCGATGATCCTCTGTAAGTGCATAAAAGGAGTGAAGCAAGCACTGTTTAGTGAAGAAGACATGTGATCTACCATGCAAAGAAACTGCAAATTGTGACAATATGTGACAGGTGGTGTCAACATCATCTTCACCTTATGGAGGACCTGGCAGGAGGTCCAGAAGAAGATATAATGATTTAAAGAAGAACACAAAGGTAAGGCACAAATATTTCTGTAAATTAATGGCATGTGGGAAAGTTACAATTGTAAATTATGAAAGCTGAAAACATTGTACTGATTCCCAGAGAAATGTCAGCAAAAATGTAGCAAATAAGATATTAGAAGTGAAAATAGCATGGTTCTGAAAATTACATTGTACGTGTCACGCTGGAGGAGAGAATGTACTGCAGGAAAGGGCTTCCATGGGCCAGACAACCCTAATGCTCATTGCTCTTACGTTTAAAGGCAAGATTGCCATATAATAAGACACACCATACAACATGTGGTGGATGCCAAAATCTTAAGGAAATCACTCCATATGAGGAGGCAGTGATTGCATTGTTCTGAATGAAGAATTTAGAAGGTGTTGTGGCCATAAAAATTGGAAGAGAGCCAATACTGGTTTTTATGTAACATATTATTGATATATTCTGACATTTGCACAACATAGTGCATCAATGTATCCATACATATGGTGCACCAGTACACAGTGCATGTAATTACAATGCGGTACCCAAATGAATGTGTGTCTATGTACTCAAAATGTACCATCTGCTCTCTTCACAGAACAAGGAGAACCCAACAGATCACCACCTGAAGTGCACCACAATTCTGAGTATGAGTCATCATCACCATCCTCACTTGAAACAGGCACCAGCACAGTTACACACACTGTGGAAGATCTAAATATTGGTGATAAGGAAGCATTTGTGAAGTACTGAGACTGATGAAGGAAAAGTAATAGTGGTAGTGATTGATGAGGGGCCAACTGCTACAGAGTGGTGACCCAGCTTGCTTAGCTGTGTATACTTTCAAACAAGGCTGGTCCAGCATCAATACTCTATTGAGAAGTCATTTGCCTCTTTTCACATGGAATTTAAAGTGTGCTTGTTTGTGTGAAGACGCCAACACCAAGGTATGCCCTGGCATCTCCCACGAGGATGTCATGGAGCACTAATTACATTGCAGTCTGGTGTTGATTGCATGGCAACACCAGTGGCATCTACTATACAGACCTCAGTATATGTAAGCACAGTGAGTAGAAGTATCCCTCATTTAAATGTTTCTATTGCAACTATTAAGATTTTATGGTACAAATTGCTATATGCAGTTATGGCTGGCTGCAAATAGCATAGAAATGGCTGAAGACAACCACGAGAGAATTAAAAAGCTCAGAGATGCCCACTGTCATAAATCGCAACTTCTACAAGAAGTACTACTGAACGGCCAGCTGAGGGCGCCGCCCAAGGAGTATAAATACTCGGGCGTGGGCCCACCTTGGCCAGAGAGAGTCTGGAAACAGGAAGCTAGTGACTACTAACTAGACCTCCATGTTTTGTTACAAGTCAATTAAAGCCTTGCTTTATGTACAACCAAGTGCGTAGTGAATCTTTATTACGTCAATTTAATCGACTTGTTATCGTCTCCACGCCTTGGGTGATTCGGAACAACCAGCTGCAACTCAAACTGCAGAAAGGGACCTGGGCAAGAAACTGATCCATCATGGATAAACTCCTTAGACCCGCTCGTCTCGACCTGGACCTGAATGCACCTGCGGCAGCGAAGGTATGGAAGCATTGGTTTCGTACCTTTAGCAACTTTCTTGAAGAATGTGGGGCGGGTGCCTCTAATAAGTTACGAATGCTTATTAACTACGTATCCCCTCATGTGTATGATTATATTGAGGACTGTATAGACTACAACGCTGCTATCAAAATTTTACAGCAGCTATTTGTCAAGTCCCCGAATGAAATCTTTGCTCGACACCTACTGGCCACAACTCGGCAGCAGCCTAGGGAATCACTCGATGAATTCCTCCAGAAACTTCGCAGGCTCAGCAAAGACTGTAACCTTAAAGCGGTTACAGCTGAACAGTATCAAGAGGAACTAATCCGCGATTCCTTTATCAATGGGATTGCATCCCCTTTTATACGTCAGCGCCTGCTGGAAAATAAAACCCTCAATTTATGGGCTGCTTATGACCAGGCGTGTCCCCTGGACTTGGCCAAGAAGAATGCAGACACTTATCTCCCACCACGTGCACAGGCGGTGGCTATCACCCTTAATAATCTTTCGATAGGTCTCGGGTGGATGCCCCCGCTGATGATGACTCTACTCTAACGGACGACGACCCTACCCTAGAGGCCTTTGTTGATGACGACCCCGCCCTAGCAGCATCCTGGCAATCAGGAAGAAAGTGTTTCTTTTGTGGAGGTACATTCCATTACAGAAAATTTTGCCCGGCTCGTAATGCGATCTGCAATCATTGCAGCAAGAAAGGACACTTTTCCAAGGTATGCCAGTCACGGGCCTCTGCTAACAAGAAAGGCCACTCCTCTAAAGTATACCAGTCGAGAGCTCCTGTTAGCTTCACAGCTGCTATATATGGAGCTGCTCCTCCCTCAAGAACCACTGCTAAGGCTACAGCTGCCGAAGGAAAAATTACCCCTCCTCCCATCCCAGCTGTTTTTCCCCAAAGTTTGTCCCATGCAGCTATGAAGGTTTCAGTAAATGGGCACACTCTAAGCGCGCTAATCGACTCCTGCAGCTCTGACAGCTTCATTAGTAAGCGGGCTGTCAACAGGTTAAAACTGCGCATTTATCCCTCGGACAGGGAGATTGCAATGGCTCGGACGACTCTGACCACCAATTCTTCTGGCTTCTGTCTTGTCAACCTCATCCTCAATGGTCGCACGTATCCCTCCACCTGGCTCGGAGTACTCGAAAACTTATGTAGCGATGTGCTTCTGGGTCAGGACTTCCAGAAGCAGCACAAAAGACTCACTTTTGAGTTTGGAGGGTCGAAGCCGGAGCTTACCATTTCTAAGGTGCCGTTTTGTGCGCTCTCGGTGGCCTTACTCGGTGAGCCCTCCCTGTTTGCCAATCTCTCCCCCTGCTGTAAACCCATAGCCACCAAATCGCGGCGCTTTAGCCAAGACGACCGAACATTTATTGAGGCAGAAATCTCTCACCTTTTAGCTGACGGTATTATCGAGCCGTGTTCATCCCCCTGGCGGTCTCAAGTCGTCATTGTGAAAAACCCTTTAAAACAACATAAGAAACGTCTGTGTATTGATTATTCGCAGACTATTAATCAATACACCAATCTGGATGCCTACCCGCTACCACGCATAGATGACATGGTCAACAACCTTGCCAAATACAAGGTATTTTCAACCTTCGATTTAAAGAGCGCGTACCATCAGGTACCGCTGAAAGACTCTGACAAAAAGTATACGGCCTTTGAGGCCAATGGTCGGCTTTATCAGTTTCGTCGCCTTCCATTTGGGGTCACCAATGGGGTGGCCGTCTTCCAACTGGCAATGGATGGCCTAGTCCGGCAAGAGAACTTGACGGATACCTTTCCGTATTTAGACAATATCACTACTGCCGGCCATGATCAAAAGGAGCATGACGCTAATCTTCAGAGATTTTTTGACGTTCTCCGTCGTCGCCACTTAACGTTAAACAAATCCAAATCGGTGAAATCGGTGCCATCAGTGAACATTCTCGGCTACTGGGTGGGCAACGGTGTTATTAAACCGGACCCAGAGCGACTTCGTCCACTTCAAGAGCTCCCTCCCCCTACAAATCTTGGCTCTCTTCGTCGGGCACTTGGCATGTTTGCTTATTACGCAAAGTGGATACCTCACTTCTCCGATAAAATACAGCCCCTGCTTCATGCGAAGTCTTTTCCATTAGGAGCAACGGCTATTTCTGCCTTCAACCTCCTCAAACGACAGCTGGAGAAAGCCACGCTTCGCTCCATTGATGAAAACCTTCCTTTAGTGGTCGAATGCGATGCATCAGAGGTGGTGATCTCGTCTACCTTGAATCAAGGTGGTCGGCCCGTGGCATTCCTATCCAGAACCTTACAGGGTAGCGAGCTCCATTACCCCCCCATCGAGAAGGAGGCTACAGCCATCATCGAGGCTGTACGCCAATGGAGTAATTTTCTTGCTCGGCGTCATTTCACGCTCATAACTGACCAGCGCTCCGTGGCCTTCATGTTGGATTATCGGAAGCGCACGAAAATCAAAAATAATCAAATTCAACTCTGGAGGATGGAGCTGGCTGCCTTTGGATATACTATCCATTACCGACCCGGCAAACAGAATGTGGCCCCAGATACCTTCACACGGGCATTTTGCTCTTCAATGTCAACGTCGACTCTGGTGGATCTGCATATGGACTTATGCCATCCTGGCGTTACCCTTATGTTGCACTTTGTGCGCTCCAAAAATCTACCATTCTCAATGGAGGACATAAAGAAAACATGCTCCTCCTGTAGGATTTGTGCAGAATTGAAACCACAATTCTTCCGCCCATCAGATGACTTACTCATACATGCAATGCAGCCTATGCAGAGGCTCAGCATAGACTTTAAAGGGCCATTGCCTTCGTCGACGTGGAACACCTACCTACTTACGATGGTAGACGAGTATTCATGCTTTCCCTTTGCCTTTCCCTGTCCTAATATGCTTACCTCTATGGTAATTAAATGCCTCGATCAGGTCTTTTCCCTCTGCGGGACGGCCAATTTTATCCACACGGATCGGGGTCCCTCCTTTATGTCGAGTGAACTTAAAAGTTATCTCTCCCAACGGGGAATCACCTCGAGTAAGACGATACCATATCACCCAATCGGCAATGGACAGGTTGAACGATACAATGCCATCATCTGGAACGTTGTCCGTCTGGCACTGACGTCATGCAACCTACCAGACCAGCAGTGGGAAACTGTGCTCCCCGACGTGTTACACTCTATCAGGTCTCTTCTCTCCACATCCACTAATGTCACACCTCATGAGCAATTCTTCAAGTTCCGGCATCACTCTACACATGGGACATCTCTACCATCATGGTTGGTGGCTCCAGGCCCTGTGCTACTCCGGGGGTTCGTCCGGTCGGCCAAGAACGACCCTCTCGTTGACGAGGTGGAGTTAACGGAGGTAAACCCCACGTATGCGCACGTGCGGTACCCCGATGGCCGGGAGTCCACCGTCTCGCTCAGAGATCTGGCTCTCTGCCCAACCGGTCACACGGGCCCGAATGATGTAGGATCCCACGACGATGATGTCAACACTCTGCACCCCTATGAAGATGACGCCCTACCTGGGACATCGAGGGATCTGCCGGCAGTGCTACCGGTCAACTCAGGGAGCCGAACGCTCCCTGTAGGATGGCCACCCGAAATCAGGACGCCGGACAATCTCTGGCTGCAACCCAGGATGAGACCAGCTCTGCGCCTGTGGGGACCCGCACCCGGAGCCATGATATTCCCAGGCCTCCACAGGACGATCAAGACGACGCGGACTCTACCGACTTACCGGTACGGGCCAAGCAACCCAGGGACCAGGACACGATCCGGGGAGACGTGCCTTCCGGTCACAAGCAGAAAGCTAAACGACTACGGCTATTTTTGGTCCGCCTAGTCTGTTAAAGGAAGACTGGACTTCCAAACCTTTTAGGGAGGAAGAATGTCATAAATCGCAACTTCTACAAGAAGTACTACTGAACGGCCAGCTGAGGGCGCCGCCCGAGGAGTATAAATACTCGGGCGTGGGCCCACCTTGGCCAGAGACAGTTTGGAAACAGGAAGCTAGTGACTACTAAGTAGACCTCCATGTTTTGTTACAAGTCGATTAAAGCCTTGCTTTATGTACAACCAAGTGCATAGTGAGTCTTTATTACATCACCCACTGTTCTATGTTCATGTAGATCTGTGAAGAAATGGTCATGCCTATTGGCATGCATGGATTACTGTAGGAGTAGGCACTTGGCTGTCATGTCAGCAGCAGTTCTGTGCCATTGCATACACCTGGTTAGTAGCTGTCGGCACCAGCTCTGAGAGTATTGAGGCCACAGCAACTTTACCACCAAAGAACCTTAGCACTGATGCTGGTGCAGATACAGGTATCAGGCCTTCTATATCTTCTGCCAGCTCTACAGTTGGCTGTGCTACCACCTACCAACAATATTCTCTCAACTAGGCTGACTTTTAGTAGTAGGGAACATTCACAATACACAAGGACCAAACACAGCAGCAAAACACATAAAGCACTAATACTGCAAAAATATAGATGTCTACTGCGAATGCGTGGCACTAAATGCTCACTTTCAGTGTGACTCTGCACCTGTGGAATGCAGCTGAAGTTCCTCATTAGTGATCTTCAGAGTTTGTTTTGCTGAAAATTGGCATGTCAAGTTACGCTGACATTTATGAATGTTATACGCTGATTTTGCCAGCAGGAATTCACACCAAAATTTCCTAAAAATCTCATTAGCATACACTGGAATGTAAAAATGGGTGGAAAACAAGTGGAAATCAGCATTAACAATCAGGCCCGAGGAAAGCATAAAACATATGCCATTTAGTTGTCGGCCATGGCTTAGTTAGTAGCACTCTCGCCTCTGAGGCAGAAGGACATGGGATCAAGTCCCACTCCAGAGACTTGAGCACATAATCTAGGCTGACACTTCAGTGCAGTACTGAGGGAGTGCCGGAGGTGCCGTCTTTCAGATGAGATGTTAAACCGAGGCCCTGGCTGCCCTCTCGGGTCATTGCAAAGGATCGCATGACACTATTCGAAGAAGAGCAAGGGAGTTCTCCCGGTGTCCAGGCTAATATTTTTTTCTCAACCAACATCACTAAAGCAGATCTAGTGATTTATCTCATTGCTGTTTGTGGCAGCTTGCTGTGTGCAAATTGGCTGTCTTGTTTCTTAAAACAGTGACTACACTTCAAAAGTACTTTGTTGACTGTAAAACATTTTGGGGCATCCTGAGGTCATGAAAGATGCTATATAAATGCAAGTCTTCCTTTTATATTTAAGTCTCACTTTATCTTACTGATGGCAGGAAAAATAAACATTAAAGCCATTAAGCCATCATTTATGCACATTAAGCACAGTATGTTTAAGAATGTTTCACGTGTTTTATCATGTGCTGTAAATTCTATCAAAAATTACCCATTTGAAATCCATTTCAAAAATTCAAAATCAACCAATTATAAATCAGTGTGCTAACAGATCTCTTTCACTTTAAAGATGTCTTACAAAGGTTGATGTGTGTGAGACACAATCATCTAAATAATTAACAACCATGCAACATGTTTCTTCTTGTATTTGTTTTGCAATATTTCAGTGGTAAAATGCCCACTCTTTCTCCTACACAATTGAATTGGTGACCTGCTATTTTGTATTCTTTGTTATTTATGAAGTGGTATAGTCTTGTGAAAAATTATCATTATTAATCTTTTGCTTTAGTAAGACAGACGATTTTACAAATACAAGTTAGGTTTTTTTCTCTCTTCTGTTATAGCTACAAACTTCAGCAATGTGTAGATTTATTCGGTCCAGCGTTTAATGACACTGTAGTTGCTGATGCTGTACAGCACACCAATGAAAACTATGGAGGCATTAACATCAAAGGGAGTCGGATAATCTTCCCTAATGGCTCAATGGATCCCTGGCACATACTGGGCATTACCAAAAATCATAAAGCTATTTACATTCAAGGTAATGAAATTGTTGATATAAAACATATTGGCCTAGAGCTTCCGCTAGTTTGCACTAGTTTTATCAGCGCAATCCAAGTAAAATCAGCCAAGCCAGCGCAAAAGAACGTGGAAACTCAAGCATAAGTTGCGTCCAGCGTAAATCAAGTTTCCGCGATCTTTACTGCTGGTTTAAAAATCATTTTGCCTGAAGACGGCCCTGCCCACAAAGCTGGCCACAGCCCCAGATCGAAATAATGAGGATGGCGAGTTTCCACCGATTGCACCAGTTTGCGGCCGGTCTTCAAATTGAACTCCTTTTCTTAGGCGCACAGGCACTAGTAGGGATGTTTTAAAAGTTTTTTCATATTGAAAAATATTTAATTTACTAAGAAACTGACTAGTGTACACCAATGAAACTAGTAAATGGTTTAGTATAGTTTTTTAAAGTTATTTTCAGTCATTTAAAATCAAGTTACTCACAGGTGGAGGACTAGACACTCTGATTAAAGAGAATAATTATAAAGGAATGCTTATTTTGGTGATCAATCCATTTTCAGCTGCATTATTAAAACTGCACCAGGTTACCACTCTTAAATACATCAATTAATATTTTTTAACGTAAAGAAAAAATAATAAACCATTACATTCTATTACGCTGCCCGATTGCACTGTTTCATGGAAGATTTTACATTTGTGATTATGCAAATGCATTTTAGCGGAAACTTGACCTGTAACTTAACCAGCACAATTTCAAGTGCAATTTGCACCCAATTGCCCAATTGCGTCCAAAGCGGAAACTCTACCAATTGGGTATTTTATGAAATCTGGGGTGTCATTTAGTAGTGGAAAGATTGTAACAATAATTTTGAGAATGTGGAGAGCACGATATGACTTATGTTTTGATATTTTCAATCACCTCGGCTTACCTAAGGCTCTGTCCTCTCCCCCATTCTGCTCCTTCTTCATATCATTAATTCTTTCACTCATTACCCAACATTAATCTGGGATGACACTTCAGTGCAATACCGAGGGAGTGTTGCACTGTCAGAGGTGCCTTCGTTTCATCTTTCAGATGAGATGTTAACCAAGGCCCAGTCTGCCCTCTCAGGTGGGCGTAAAAGATCACATGGCGCTATTTGTAGAGCAAGGGAGCTCTCCTGGTGTTCTGACCAACATTTATCCTTCAACCAATACCTAAAACAGATGATCTGGTCAATTATTTCATTTCTGTTTGTGGGAGCTTGCTGTGTGCAATTTGGCTGCCGCATTTCCTATATTGCAACAGTGATTACACTTACACTTAGAGTTTCTACAGTTATATAAAAAGAAAAAGGGTGGCTAAAGTGAATGTTGGTCCCTTAGAGGATGAGACCGGGAAATTAGTGGTGGGGAACATGGAGATGGCAAAAACGCTGAACAAATATTTTGTATCAGTCTTTACAGTAGAGGACACTAAAAATATCCCAACACTGGACAAACAGGGGGCTATGGGGGGGGGGGGGGAGGAGCTAAACACAATTAAAATCACTAAGGAGGTGGTACTCGGTAAGATAATGGGACTAAAGGCGGATAAATCCCCTGGACCTGATGGCTTACATCCTAGGGTCTTGAGAGAAGTAGCGGTAGGGATTGCGGATGCATTGGTGGTAATTTTCCAAAACTCCCTAGATTCAGGAAAGGTCCCAGCAGATTGGAAAACTGCTAATGTAATGCCCTTATTTAAAAAGGGAGGTAGACAAAAGGCTAGAAACTATAGACCAGTTAGCCTAACATCTGTGGTTGGTAAAATGTTGGAGTCCATTATTAAGGAAGCAGTAACAGGACATTTGGATAAGCATAACTTAATCGGACAGAGTCAGCATGGTTTTATGAAGGGGAAGTCATGTTTGACAAATTTGCTCGAATTCTTTGAGGACGTAACAAACAGTGTGGATAAAGGGGAACCAGTGGATGTGGTGTATTTGGACTTCCAAAAGGCATTTGACAAGGTGCCACACAAAAGATTACTGCACAAGATAAAAAATCACGGGATTGGGGGTAATATACTGGCATGGGTAGAAGATTGGCTATCTAACAGAAAACAGAGAGTTGGGATAAATGGTTCATTCTCGGGTTGGCAATCAGTAACTAGTGGTGTTCCGCAGGGGTCAGTGCTGGGACCCCAACTCTTTACAATCTATATTAACGATTTGGAGGAAGGGACCAAGTGCAGCATATCCAAGTTTGCCAACGATACAAAGATGGGAGGGAAAGCAGTGAGTGGGGAGGACATAAAAAACCTGCAAAAGGACATAGACAGGCTAAGTGAGTGGGCAGAAATTTGGCAGATGGAATATAATGTTGGAAAGTGTGAGGTTATGCACTTTGGCAGAAAAAATCAAAGAGCAAGTTATTATCTAAATGGAGAGAAACTGCAAAGTGCTACAGTACAAAGGGATCTGGGGGTCCTGGTGCATGAAACACAGAAGGTTAGTATGCAGGTACAGCAGGTGATCAGGAAGGCCAATGGAATCTTGGCTTTTATTGCAAGGCGGATGGAGTATAAAAGCAGGGAAGTCTTGCTTCAGTTGTACAGGGTACTGGTGAGGCCACTCCTGGAATACTGCATACAGTTTTGGTTTCCATATTTAAGAAAATATATACTTGCTCTCGAGGCAGTTCAGGGAAGGTTCACTCGGTTGATTCCGGAAATGAGGGGGTTGACTTATGAGGAAAGGTTGAGTAGGTTGGGCCTCTACTCATTGGAATTCAGAAGAATGAGAGGCGATCTTATTGAAACATATAAGATTGTGAGGGGGCTTGATCGGGTGGATGCGGTGAGGATGTTTCCACTAATGAGTGAGACTAGAACTAGGGGGCATAATCTTAGAATAAGGGGCTGCCCTTTCAAAACTGAGATGAGGAGAAACTGAGATGAGCTGTGGAAGCTGCGACATTAAATAAATTTAAAACGGAGATAGACAGTTTCCTAGCTGATAAGGGAATTAGGGGTTACGGGAAGTGGGCAGGGAAGTGGACGTGAGTCTAGGTTCGGATCAGCCATGATCCTATTAAATGGCGGAGCAGGCCCGAGGGGCCGTATGGCCTACTCCTGCTCCTACTTCTTATGTTCTTATGTTCTTATATGTTCTTACACTTACAGCTGTCTCCCATTCTGCCAGCGCATTTCACACCTAATCTAGAGCTGTCTTTTGTCTCCACTAGTCCTATCACCATCTCGTCTCGTTTTGAATTCCTCTTAATGTCTCTTCTCTTTTGTTCTCTCCCAGCCCGGCCTCTTAATCTATTTCATTCCCTGTGCCTCTTTAGTCTTGATAAAGTGTTTTGACCTGAAACGTTGACTTTAATTTCTCTCCACAGATGTTGCCTGGCCTGCTGAGTTTTTCCAGCATTTTCTGTTGTTATTACAGTTTAAGAGTACTTTGTTGGTTATAAAGTGCTTTGGAATGCCCTGAGGACATGAAAGGCGCTATACAAGTGCAAGTCTTTTTTTTTCTATCTATTCTTTTGCTGAAGATTCAACTCTACATTCATCAACTTCCTTCAGATTGTAGAACCACATACCCTCATCAGCCGGCACAGTGCAATGACTGTAAAGCTGCCTCTTGGTATCTTTGATTTGGAAATGCTTGAGATTTGCAACTCCTGTTTAAATTCTGTGTATGTGCTTATTTGTGTGTAAGGCATCATGGGAGCTGTACTTTTCATTACAATGCTGTGGAGTTACTAAACCCAGAGTACACTAGGTCAACTCATGCCATCCAACAACAAGGTAGAAATTTTACAAGTAACAACTATGAAGCAGAAGCAGCAAAAAGTAACATTTAATACTGATATACTTGGGCCTGCACCTACGACAAGCACAGAGTAATGGCAACAATGCAGAAGAGGCAGAAAAGGGTCTTCCCAGGTTTCCACCTCACTTTCTTCCATCTTTTCTGGAAGAGCACCTCAGAAGCAGGGCCACCTAAAGAAACTGCCAGATGGCCTGAGATGGTAAAGTCCTACCTACTTTTGCAGCTTCCCCATGAATCCTCGGGCATTGAGGTCTTATGACTGCTGTTTTCCAACTGCAACTGTGTTTATGCTGCCCCCTTTCCAGGCAGAAGGCCCTGCCAAGAGGTACAACTGAGCCATCCAAACAACTTGGCCCACCAAAACCAGGCATGCTGCACCTGTGCAGCGTCCAGCCAACGTTAATTAGAGGAATATCAGGGACCATATTGGCCCTGAATTTCCAATCGGAGGCTTCCTGCGGGCGAATGCTTCCGATCGTAAAAAAATCTACGAACTTACCTGCTGGTTCCGTAGATATCGAGGCTTGCAATCCTGGGCCTCTCCTCTTTGCAAACGCCTCTGGGATCACGTGGGCCAGGTGAACCAATGAAAGAAGGGAATCCCCCTTCACACTTTTGACAGTTCTGTACGCACAGAACTGTCAAAAGTATGAATAGGGATCACATTTAAAAACACTATAAATTTTAAATAATTTTTTTTAATTACATATTTAAAATGAATTAAAATGCCATTTAATTAAATATTTTAAACAAAAATTTATTTTTTTGAAAAAAATAATTTAATGTTTTTACGGGGCTAAAAATAAACTTACCTTTTTTAAGAGTATTTTAAATTTATAAATTAGTGATCAAATTTTATTTTTCTATTTTTTAAAACTCTTATGCTGGCAAAAGCAGGCCTTACGCTTGCTTTTACCAGGCTTAAGAATTTGGCAGGCTTTCAGCAGGCGGATGTTGTGCAAAAAACCCAACTCTCCACCCACGGAGGCCCTTTTCTTCGGCAGGCGGATGATCTGTCAAGAGAATTCTTGACAGATCCCACGTGCCGGTTTTCAGTGCATGCGATTCGCACTTGCGTGGCCCCTACGGCCGCGTACACACCTCGTACGCACCCGTGGGGGTCGGAAAATCCGGCCCAAATTTCTTAGTAAATTTCTGCAATAGTTATGTGTTTGAGCCACTGTGCGACCAAAGTAAACACAGAAACTGCACTCCAAATCTTGGTGATCTATTGAACAATACCATAAGAGAGCTATAAGTTGTTGTTTAGGTGTTTGAAGAATCTTAAGCAGGTAATCAACTACAGAACCACATATTGGTACTCTTTGCATGGACTTCCACTATGTTCTTTCATCAACTGTTTAATGCATTCCACAAGGATTTACGCATTATTGATTCATGTTACCATTAATCCATCTTCAAGGCACCAACATTTCTTATTCTCTCCTAAATGATCCTTTACTAATTCTTTGGTTGATGAATGATTCTGTATAATCATTGAGTAAGACGATCAAATACTGAACAGTAACATCATTCACAACCAGTTAACTGTCTTAAAGTTTCAGCTTTCAACAGAATGTAACTATTACTTATGAAAGATGGACTTGAACAAGTCAGTCATTGTTCACAGATACTACCTACAACATTTTTGTTTTATCGAGCAGCAATGAATAAACACATGAATTACGCTGATTAATAATGCTGTTGAAGGACTGGCATCTATCTATTATAATACCGTAGATTTAAGTATCCAGTGGAAATCTGTTAAGCGTTTAATGGTGATTTTCATTTAAATCTATGATTTTGCTGTTCATATGTGCACACTGAAATGAGACAGTCTTACTTTTATAAATATTAATTTGTTAATTGTTCAGTTACCTGATCGGTTTAAAAGATGCCGTATCATCAGTAATATTTAGCTTGCAAGCAAGAGATTCCTGTTGACAGGTATTCAGCACTTGACTGCTCTTAGTGTGCTCAATTATAGACATGATGACTAAGTAGGTCAAATGGATCATTGCCTAGTGTTCCTTATCTTTCCAATCTATACAGTACTAACACTGCAGCTAGCTCCTTCTTTAATTAACCTACTTAATTTTTTTAAGAAAATGGAAAATTTGGGGGCTTACCTTGACAATGTGCCAGTGTTCACTTAAAAACATTATCAGTCATTGAAAAAAACATTCATTTAGTTCCAGCCCTGTCAGGCAACATCTGGGTTGGTTACCATTCCAAGTCTGTTGGCATTGCTGAAACCACTCACTAGTAGCGGCTTAATATAAATGTAGAAAATGTTGTCTTGTCTCCGTCATGTTAAACAAAAAGTTACAGAACTACTTTTGTAAAAGTAACAATAATATGATTTCTGTTGACGGTGATACCAGAGTCCAGATACTGTGTTAATACTGGGTGGTTTATGTAGCTTATATTGGGATCAATACTCCATTCAGTATACATTCAGAGGTTGTCACTAACATTTATCAAGGTGGAGAAAGGACACCTTGGCCTAGAAATTCATGGCCACCACAAAAACTGCCGGTGCCACCACGGCCGGGGGTTAACGGCCGGCGAAAATGGTGGCGTTGACAGGACTGAAAAATTGGCGCTGGGGACTAATGATTATTAGCCCAGGGCTAAACTCACCATGTAATGTGCTCCCGGTGGCGTTCATCCCAGCATCAGGCCCCAATGTGGTGTCCACAAGTGGCGTTGCAGTTTCGAACCGTCTCTGAAAGCGAGGCTATGATTTTGCAAAGCATTGTGGGATCTTAAAAGGGCAATGCATTGTCATTTTTGTAAAAGGGCAATGTCTTCTGAAATGATAAAAATAAAAATAGTGTAAAAATATGCAGTTTTCAGCCCTTACAGCTCAACTGCCTTCTAAAAAAAATTAACAATAAAAAGAAGTCCCAAATGAGAGTCTTCTGCACCCAAAAAATGAGGAAAGTGCTTCAGCACTAACATAAATGGCTCAACAAGCCAAGGAAGGGGCACCCAGGGTCTCGCAGCAATCCAGCTTTGTGCAGGGGATCAACACTGCAAGAAAGGTCCTCTACCCACAGGAGCCAGGAGGCCCTCCAGAAAGAACAATGTAGGACCACATCACCAAGGCCGTCACTGCCAGCAGGGTTGCCCCCACCACCTGGCTCCAGTGCCCAAAGAAGCTTCATGACCTCAGACCAGTGGTGCATCTTTAAAAGCCGTCTCCTACCAACTACATCACTAGCCTCTCACACTTCTCAATGCACGACTCCCCCCACCAATCACTGACCTACCAACAATCTGCACCAATCACGAGGCACACCTCCCATTCCTAGCTTTAACTCATCCCCTTGGAGGAGACGGTGCTGGCCATTCTCAGCAGGGGCATGGCTGAGCCCCTGGCCAGCGGCGGCGCTGAAAGGATACAAGATGTTGGTATCCCCATACGTTATCCTCCTTCTCGCATGCACCTCTTGCTTTCCCGCCCTCCCTTCACCACAACTACGCCCTTGTGCCTTCCTCATTTCAGACACCCAAGAAATGCAGCCTGCCCAGCCAGTGGGTGACCAAGAAGAGGGAGAGAAGAGTGAAGAAGAAGAATAAAAAAGAAATACCATCATTCGATTTGACATTCCCAGCCACCAGCTCCTCAAGGTCCACCAGCAAGGCCATTTGCAGTGTCCTCCACTGAAAGTCCACCAGCCATGCTGCAGCCACTGGGGTAGCACTGCATGACATCAGTAGGATAGGCAAAGGCACATATAAGACAGTCTCTAAGGGAATGTATAAGGGTAATGAGTTGATTTCTTGATGTCATATTGGATGGATAGATGTATAAAGTTGGATTAGAACCTGAATAGTGTGATCACCTGCCTGGACACTGCAGCTAGGCTCTCCATGCAAGCACACTTTGCAACTTTGGTGGAAGCTCAAATGGTTGCCATGCAGTCTCTGGGCTCCACAATGGAGAGATCAGTGCATCAAAAGCATAGGGTCTTTGAAGAAGTCAGTCATCTTCACTCCCATACATCAGTGGATTTAATTAAGCCCAGACCCAAGGAAGTGCCAGTGGCATGACGGGAACCGTATGTGCTAAACTCAAACAGTCAGCACATCTGCCCACCCCCCCTCCCAACCAATACCTGTCATTGTGCCAGCAGTCAACTGAGCCAGACTGCCCCAGCAGCAGCCGAGTTGCAGCAGCCTGTGACCAGGCCCTATCAAACTCTAACACCCAGAAGTCCCTGGCCATGAGCATTGCAAGGGTTCCCACTGTTCAGGCCACTGGGGAGCACCTCACAGGATTAATAGAGATAGGAAACCTTCTTTAAGAAAGAAAGTCTTGCATTTTTATGACGCCTTTCACGACCTCAGGAGTCCCAAAGTGTTTTACAGCCAATGAAGTATTTTTGAAGTGGAGTCACTGTTGTAATTTAGGAAACACGGCAGCCAATTTGCACACATCAAGCTCCCACAAACAGCAATGTGATAATGACCAGGTAATCTGTTTCTGTGATGTTGATTGAGGGATAAATATTGGCCAGGACACTGAGGATAACTCCTTTGCTCTTCTTCAAAATAGTGCCATGGGATCTTTTACATCCACCTTAGAGAGCAGACGGGCCTCAGTTTAACGTCTCATCTGAAAGACGGGACCTCCGACAGTGCAGCATTCCCTCTGTACTGTATTGGAGTGTCAGCCTAGATTTTTGTGCTCAATTCTCTGGAATGGAACTTAAATCCACAACCTTCTGACTCAGGTGAGAATGCCACCAACTGAGCACTATGGACTGATCACCTAGGTGACAAATGAATGGAAGGCATTTATTGTGTTTGGCATTAAATTGATCACCTTTATCAAATCTGAGTCTGCATTGTCAGAATGTCAATGATATAGAAGTTGTCTGAATGGTTTGAATGTTCTTTAATGCAGGATCATGGTAATGGGGAAGAATGTAACAAGGACTGTTGTGCAGGGGGGTTCTGTCTAAGTTCTCAGGGCGGATGTGGGAGAAGCCCAGCAGAATTGCTGAACCTGATCCCTGACATCTCTGGCTGCGAGACTGCGCACAGGAGGCCATATCCAACACACAGGGGGAGAAATTGGGTGGAGCCGCAAATGGGGCGCCAAGCTCGCCTGGGCGCCAGATTTTGCGCTGCGATCGGAGCAGCAGCGATCGCCGGAAATTCAGCTTGAGCACCCCAAGAGGGACACGGGGCGAGGCTCGAGGCGCTCCGTGTCCCTCTTAGGGCGCTGAAACTGAATATCGCAGCGCAACATGCCGCAGCGCCACACGCTGCGGCACTGCGGTACTGCAGGCCTTCCTCCCATTCTTAAGGGGGAGGGGCCTGCACCAGCGCGATGAGCGAGGAGAAGTGCCGGGCTCTTGGAAAGCAGCCGGCAATGCCGCAGGGGGAGAACAGGGGGAGACCGGGGACGGAGGTGTTGGCAGGTGGCCGCCGAAAAAAACGGCTGCCCCGCACCTCCACCTTAATTTGCGCCACTGCCACCACAGGTAGGCCCCGTGAACTGAGCGCAATTAGCAAGCAGCGCTACAGAGGCGGTCGCTGCCAAATATCGCGAGCGGGGCGGTAGCGGGTTGCTGCGCACACCGATGACGTCATCGGTGGCAGCCCAGCGCAACAGGCTAACGCCGCCATTAGCGCCCCAGCTAAATATCGTGGGAGGCGAGGCCAGTGGCGCTAAAGCCACTGAGTGCCCTCTTTAGGCGCTAACTGGTGGCGCAGCCCACCAAATTTCCCCCCCCACAGTGTCTACAGGCCAAGATTCACCTTCATGGTCCTATCTGAGGAATAGTTCAAGAGGAGGTTGCACTTCTCCAGGCAGACTGATAAGATGCTGACATGGCCCACCTTCCTCTGCTGCTTCCTCTCCTTCCCCCTCGTCTTCCTCCTCCAAATGCAGGCCTTTCTGCAATGCAGCCTTGTGCAATATGCAGCAGAACATGACGATGCATGACACTCTTATCTGGGGCATATTGCAGGGAGCTCCTGAGTGATTCAGACATCTAAACCTCTACTTGATCATTCCTATTGTGTGCTCTATAAGGATCCTGGTTGTGCCCTAGCTTCTATTGTATCTGTGCTGCTCAGGCATGGTGGGGTTGTGCAGGGTGTCATCAGCCAGGTCTGCAAGAGATATCCCTTGTCCCCCAGCAAGCATCCTGTCACTTTCCTCACAGAGTCAAATAACGTGGGGATGGTAGAGTGTCTGAATATAAAAGCATTGTGGCAGCTCCCTGAGAATCTTGCACAGAACTGCTGCTGCTGTTCCTGTGACTGGCCACTAGCTGTACATGACAGAGTGGTATCCTTTTCAATTCACAAATATTGTTGGCTCCTGTTCCAGTGATGGCCACGTGTGTACATTAAATCACATCCTGTACATGAGGGAAGCCAGCCACAAGCTCTGTCCTGTTGACTGCTGAGGTCAGTGGGGAAGTTGATGTACGGGCTTGGTCCTGGCTAAGAGGGAATTGGTGACCTGCTTAATGCAGCTGTGAACTTCAGTCTGGAAGATGCGGCTGATGCCCTTGGAAGGATTCAGTGGTGTCAAAATTCAGGACGATGGCAACTTTGAGGGCCACTTGCAAGGCGTTCCCCACTGGTCCAGCAGGCAGCTGGTCATGTTACAGGAGGTTGCAGAGGTCTGTGACAGCCTGCCTGGAGAAGTGAAACCTCCTCCTGCACTGCTCCTCAGAAAGGACTGTGAAGGTGTCTCTATGTACTAGGGATGGCCTCCTGCACACAGCCCCTCTCACTGCTGAGGCTGCTGCTCCTCCTCCACATCTTCTTCCATCCAGAACAGAGAAGTAAGAATGGTACCGATAATAAGTAGAGAAAGCTTACTAAAGGGTTGTAAGGCAACAAAGTGTGGAAGTAGCAATCTGGTATTTGGAAACTCTCCTGGCAAACCAGAGAAAAAAATCTTGTGATCCAGTGATCAGCAGCTGAGGCCCCTTTTTATATTACTTCAGAAACACTCAGACACCAATCCTACCAAGACTGGCTGGGGTATGCATGATTTGGATTTGAAATGCAGTGTGGGAGTATGACTTTAACCTTTTAATGAGGACCCCGCTTGCCTGGGGCTAGTGCCAGACACGCAGCCAGAAACTGGTGAGTTAAACTGGTACAGGGAGGGAAGGGTGCGGGGAGCCTCCAGATGTGATTTTAACCCTCTCCACTCGCCCCGTTCCTGCCGGATGGGCTAGGTTAAGTATTAGTTCTACAACTTAAAGTGCACTGTGTTGCATCATACAAATAATATAAGTACCAACAAGTAGAAAAATGAGAGTCCAATCTGTGGTGAATTCTTTCATATCTATTTGCTCAATTTTGAAAAGCAGCATTTCTGGGGGTAATTTTAACTGAACCTGCCAAGCAGGAAATGGGTCTGCCGCCCGGTTTACATCCCGTCTGATTTTGCACTCCTTGAAGTCAAATGAGAGTAAAATCAGACATTGTATAATGGCCGGTCAACCCAATTGCACCAGCTTCCCACCAGCGGGATAGGTTTAAATTACCTCCAGTCGATTTCTGTTAGGATAGGGGAAATTATCTATGCCAGGCATATGCAGTACAATTTGAAACTAGGGCCCCAATATTAATGTGAAGCTGGGTTCCAAGCCGAGGATGGGGAGGCGGGGGGGGGTGGTGAGGGCGGTTGGAAATGCACGGGCAAAACTCGGGAGTCAAGTCAACAAATTTTAACTTGCGAGCTCTGCATCTCCAAGCTGCGCAGTGGGCATGATGCACACCCACATGACGCAATCTCAACTCTATTTAAAGGGACAATGTAGATATGGAATTTGGAGGAGTCAGGAGGTGTTTATGATGGCTGGCAGCACCCAGATTTAATGATGCTTCCCTGGAATTACTGCTGGGTGCAGTCAGGAGCAGGAGGGACATACTTTCCCCCAGTAATGAGAGGACGAAACCTGCGGCTCTCACCAAGGCGGTGTGGTTGGAGGTAGCGGAGGAGGTGAGCAGCAGAAGCATTGTGCCCTGGTCTTGGATACAGTGCATGAAATGGTTTAATGACCTAACCAGGCCAGGAAAAGTGAGTACATTTGCTGATTCACCTATATCCTGTTGTTTAACAACCTCACCTCCCACTTTTCACTCTATCTTGCCAAGTGTACACTCACACCCACTTACCTTGCAGCAGCACCCATCCTTCACTTTCTATGCACTTCTTTGCCTCCCCATTTATACACCCACTGCTGCCACTCACCCCAATTCTCATGCAATGTGATGCATCTGTCTCATAGTCACCCTCGACGAATGTACTGCATCCATCGGGTGAATACATGACCTTCATTCACTCACAGGTCTGTTTATTCTCCCCTTGTAGAAGACAGCACAAAACACAAGGGAGAGAGGACTGGGGGGGGCGGGTGCGGGGTGCGGAGGGGATGGGGCACATATAGTCCAGCTTACAAATGCAGAAGTAGATGCCATGGAGATAAGTGGCACATCTGCGTTCCTCTCAATTGGAGATAGAATGTCTGTGACTCGCAAAGAGTTGGTGACTTTATTTCATCAATGACTGAGCTATGAGAAGACTGAGTATGGTGACTGTCAAGATCATTACATTGCCACGACTAATTCATATCTCTTTCTTGTCTTCCAGGGCTTTCACATGTACAGCAAGTGTTGCTGGACATGCATGAGGACGATTTCTCAGAGGACCTCATTCCTTCTGAGGGTGCACCGTCACAGGACGTACAGCCATGCACCAGTGCAGATACTCACATTTTGGTGGGTCCAGTTAGAGAGTTGGTTGGGTTTTCACCTGGTGAGTCACTAGTCACAAGTAAGCACGAGCAGACCCTTGTGGCATAGGCAGCTGTGGATAATCCATATCGGGGCGGGGGAAGAGGGGGGCGCAATCCTCTCCAAGCTCTGCTCTGTACACAGAAGCTGAATCCGGGGGCTATCATTGAGAAGGACATGCTAGAGGTGCATCAGCAACTTAGCAAGGTACTGACAGACATGCCATGTACACTCTCCACAATAGCAGAGAGGATGGAGGAGTCCAACTCGATCACTAGTGGATTGATGGTGCAGGCAATTGCGAGAATGTCTGCCATGGAGAGAGTGGTCGCCTCCATGAAGCTTCAAGCACGGCTCTCAAATGAGTCCATGCAGTCCATGACCACGGCCATACAGACTTAAACAGAATGACAGATACCTTATCTGTGGCCTTACAATATGTCACTGAATTTCACCAAGCTGGTCTTCAGCAGAGTGGTGGGAGTGATGTGGTGCTGGCCCAGGAGAGGGATGATGGTGAAAAGGGACATAGAAGTGGGAACTCCACTTAAAGTGCTCTCACTTGTCTCCTGATAGCCGAGTCTGCCCCTGCACAGGTTCAGGTGGAGGCATCTTTGGCGCAAGCCAAAAACATCTCAGCAGTCTGGGTAGGGACCTGAGCAGCCTGTCTCTACCTCTGCTGAAGCCTTGCAGCATACACCACGTAGAAACAGTAGGAAGCATACGTTCAAGCAATTCACCAAGGGTATGTACATGGATGTTTGACAGAATGACTTGATTATCTCAGCCTGCAGAAGCACTGCTCTTCTGAGAAGTCAAGGAAGCTGAGCTGCTGAAATAACAACAGAAAATGCTGGAAATACTCAGCAGGCCAGGCAACATCCATGGAGAGAGAAACAGAGTTAACATTTCAGGTCGAAGACCTTTCGGCAGAACTGGAAAAAAACAGGAAAGGGGATAGATTTTAAAGCAAGTAGGGGCTGGGAAAAGGGGGAGGGGATGAAAGAACAAAAAGGTCAGTGACCGGATAGAAAGCAGGAGAGATTAAGAGACATTGAGAGACATTAAGAGATCTTCAAGGAACAAAGGATGGCTCTAGATGAAGTATGAATTGCGCTGGCAGAATGAAGAACAGCTGCCATGTGGGAGGGAAGAAAAAAGCCCAGACGAAAGTGTGGATTAATAAGAGAGAATGGGGCCGAGGTTATGATCTGAAATTGTTGAACTCTATGTTGAGCCCAGAGGGCTGTAGAGTGCCTAATCGAACGATGAGGTGCTGTTCCTTGAGCTTACACTGAGCTTCCGTGGAACAGTGCAAGAGGCCGAGGACGATGAGGTCTGAGTGGGAATGGGGCAGTGAATTAAAGTGACAGGCCACCGGGAGCTCGGGGTCCCCCTTACAGACTGAACGGAGGTGTTCCGCAAAGCAGTCACCCAATCTGCGTTTGGTCTCCCCAATGTAGAGGAGACCACAGTTTGTTACATGGGTAGTGCCTCCTGCAACTTTGGCCCCTCTGTTGCTCATTTCTCTCCTGTTCTGCACCTCTGCTGTGCACCTGCTGATCCTATCACAGCACGTCATCACTGCCATGGATGGTGATAGTACATCAAAAGAGGAAGACAATCAAAACTATCCAAGGCACCTGCCATATTGCTAGTGTCTGTTTGATAGCCTCCAAACTTTTCCAAAATCTCTATGGTCACAAGAACTCTCTGCTAAACATTTGCCAGAGGATACTGACAAAGCAATTGTAAAAATTAATGAGTTCAGGCAATCTGAAGTCGATAGACCCCCATGAAGCGCACCTGAAATTCGCATTCTTTTCACTGGTCAGTTTCCCGAGCCCCAGGAAAGCTATGCTGGAGGAGTTCATTCAGAAGGAAAGTTAAATTCCTGTGAAAAGGTCCTCATTTGCATCCAATTATCATCTTAAATTATGTATTCATTTCCCACCCGCCTGTTCTAATGATCCCGTCGACTCCGGCGAGCAGGTTGTTCGCACGCAGCCAAACGAGCCCGAGTTAAACCCAGGTGCCGGCACGTTGGAGCCAGGTTGCGGCCAAGCTTCAATTTTCTCCGAATTTAAGTATGCACCCGTTCTTGTCTGATAAAATTATCCCTAGGAATCTGCACTGCAGTTTTTATAGTGAATTTTATTGCCAGGGCTGCTGGAAAAATTGCAGGAGATTGTGACAAAAATTGTTGGGATTTTCTTCATTCCTTGCAGAGGAATTGTGGATTATTCTGGATGTAAATTGATCAACTATGTTGCTAAATTGTTTTCAAATTGCTCATTAATCCCCATGTATTTCTCAGTGCATGGAGCCCCCTTCTCTTCCTCCCCCTTCCAGTCACTCCAGCACTGTCCATTACCCAAGTCCTCCAGTTCACACCAACACTCTTGTTTCCCATCCCCCAGTTCATTCTAGCACTCTCCTCCTCCTCCTCCTCCTCCGTTCATACTAGTACCATTTTACGAGCTCCTTCTCTAACCACTCAGTTCATGGAACCAGTCTGTCTCCATTTATCAAAAAACTATCACATGATCAGGAATTCATGCCGACAGTCTGCAGCATTTTCTGATCTGGAGCAGCAGCATCATCACAAAGGAGTTTGAAGCAATGGCGGGAAGTGGATTGGGGAGCAGAGCACGGTGCTGTTCATGGACTCCATGATATCGATGCAGCTGTGATCTTTCAATGGTCCTGCTTATGCCGTAACATTTTTATTCAATGTTGTTTATTGAAATAAGCTGCAAATGCTTACAAGAGAATTATTATTTTAGAAGTTCAGTGTTTTAAAAAAAAATCTCCTTGTTGTTCTCTGCAGCAGTGCAAACTATTCTAGTTTTCTGCTATGGGTTACTACAATAGGTTTATTGCTTCCACATTTTAATTTCATTTTAAAATTTACAAAACTATACCCAACATTAGTTTCTGCTAGCAATAGAGGAGAGAGAAGGAGATAAATATGCAGGAAAAATCTTTTTTTTAGTGGTAAACAGATCTGGTAAATATCTCGAAAGACATTCGTGAATTGCAGGAGTGACCCTTGGTGAAACAAAGAGCACAAGTGAAGAAGAGGAGGGGTAACCTGGCCAGCTTGATGGCTTCTTCAGCTGCCAAGCTCAGGAATTCAGACCTCACAGGGGCTGCTTCAACAGTTCATGTAGTCGTTTGAGAGAATTCCAAGCACAGTTTGAGAATGCTCTATGGAAGAGTCCAGTTCTGCATTCTACGGCCATTTGACCAATGGGTAGACCCATGGAGAACATAGCCACTCCAGGGCCCTCTGCAATAGAGTCCCCTTTGACTGAAGCCCTATGTTTCTTTAATGAATGCTATGCCTAAAGAGGCCTAAAGCAATCTGTCTTGCCTGGCTTCAGCAAGCTGGAAATCAGATTGAAAAATAACTATAACATAGGGCTTCATTGTTGCCAGTTCCCACACCGATCTTTGGCTATGCTGAGGAAGTGCCCAGTAGCAGAGGAATAGCAGGAGCTAGCATAGAAGATGGAGATACCTCACAGGATGAAGCTACATCCTTATCGCCCACGCACTCCACTCAAATGACAGATATGTTGCATAGTATACAGGCCCTGGTAGCTACCACATAAGTATCTGTTGGATCATCTAGTGCCTGAGCACAAGGAGGCACTGGATCACTTCAATCCCTAGAGGCATCCATTGGCATGCAGCAGCCTTCCCTTTCATTTCACCCTCTTGCTGGAGAAACACAGAGAAAGAGAATATGATTAGGAAGTGGAAGACATATACTTTCACTTAGGGGAAAACATACTCAACACACCTACACCATACAAACTGTTAGGGTAATCGGACTCTAATGTATTGGAAGACTTCATTTGGTCAGAGCAAAATATGGTAGTTGTGGAGAAATCCAACAGTGGCAATCGGTCTTGAGGTATGATTGGGGCCAATGGAGGCAATACTGTGTTTGGCAGAGGTATTGGGCATGTGTGCTGTCTGTTGCGCATTGTATGTTTCCGAGCCTTACAACTGAGTGACTGCTTCCCTGTGCAGACAAACCTTCTCTCTCATGGCCTCAGTGTCCCATAATGCAGGCCATGCACAGCAGGACTGTGGACTTCAAACATCGCATTATCAGCCCTATGGAGATAATAGGGAATGACATATAAATTAATGGTTCCTGCTCACAAGAATGCAATTACAAATATTTTACTTACAAATTTAAGTGATGGACAGGAGTGATTTGCTTTGCATTTTGAATGTCCCATGCTAATAACTGTGATAGAACAGACTGTATTGTGCTAACACAGGTTAAGATTTTTCAGGCAAATTCCAGTAGTGATTCCAACTTTCACCCTCCATACTGCATCTCGTTCATTTGGCATGGAATTCTTGTTCCCACTAAGATTGCCTCCAGTTGATTGGTCTGTCTCAAACCGATAGGGTTACACATATAAGGACTACTACAATCATCTTCTGAATATTCCAGATTTTCATCATTCACAATTAAGGCTTTTATTAATCTAATAGTACAAATCTTGGATCAAGCCCTTTTACACCTTGCAGCTTCACATTATGAATTAGCCGACCAACAAGAGAAAAAGCAGTAAATGAAAAAAAATGACAAATGTAATACTATTTAGCTGGGCAAGTGGCTAAGCTTTTGTCAACAAAATTATAATTAACTGCTCATTTGGGATTATCAATTAAGTGTTAAAGTATTGCAATAAAAAGAGAATTACAGTAATAACACCAATGTGGTATGTGTTAACCATCTCGTTGTAGGTTTAATCTTCAAGTGATCTGTGTGGTATCTCAGTTGGCCCCCATCCAATTTCTAGAAAAAGAGACTAAAATTTGAACAGTTTAAAACTGATTTCCAAACTGTTTAAACAAAAAAATACCCAAAGTCTGCTGAAAAATATTTACATCCAGCATCAAAAAAGCATGCACAGAAAAACTAGCTGAACAAGATTCCCAACACTTTCAAAGAAAGGATTGGTTGAAGAACTTTGAAGAAAATATTTTTGTTTCTGCTTTTTTAAATCTTGAGGACTGATTTGTTGGGCCTAACACTGTACCTGTTGAGTATAACCCTGTATGGGTGCGACTTGTAAGCTTTAACAGTTGATAGTGAATTCCAGTAAGGTAGTCGGGCGGGTGTTTTACAAGTGACACTTCCATGTATAAAATGGCTGGTATCATTGATTTCACGTAACAAAGATCAGTGACATTGAACTACAGGGAGTATACTTACATGCGGGATATACTTTGCATGTTCTTAAACAAATGAGGGTTTTGTGAAAATACAGTGCAGAGGAGCTAGTGTTTTTCAGAGATTTACTTTTCTGTGTTTCCCTTAATCACCCAAACAGGTACAGCCCATTGTGCCGACATGTACCCAGAACAACAAAATGACCTGCCACAGCTCATAAAAGCAAGAAAAGAGATTTTTCAGCAGCTCAGAACCTGGGTTAAACAATGAAGACTTTTAACTATGTGAGAATGAAACTTATAAAAGAATTCAGAACTTCAGGGATTTAGCTGTATTTTTTTCTCCCCTCGACCTGGTCATATAAAATGTCAAGAACAAGTGCTGGTTACTTTTTTCCCCTCCAAAATTTGTTAATGCAATGCCTTTCTGTATAAACTGTATTAATATATTAAAATGCTTTTCACAATATATCTTCTAAGCATATTGATTTACATTTTAGTCAGCAGATTGAATGTTAAACTATACTTGCAGAATTCTACAAGTAAAGAAACGCAACATATCAAACAGTAAGTGTAAGCTATTGTACTATTGTACCTTTTTTTTATAGTTAGATAGATATTCAGGGGGAGAAATTCGGTACCTTAGTGCCTCCAGTTAGCACCTGGTGGGGGCGCTAATGGGACGCTGAGGTAGTAGCACCGCAGCAAGGCAAATCCAGCGGCGCATGCCAAATTCGCCTCCCCCCCCCCCCCCCCCCCCACTACCACCATAGTACCACCACTGTGAGTTAGTGCTGGGACTTTCCATCACCAGGCAGATTGTGACGTCAGTGAGCGCCCGATCTGCCAAATTGAGTATCGTCCCATCTTAGCGCCTCGCCCCGACAGGGTCAGGAGGCGTGAAGCAGTCGGTAGCCTGCTCCAGGGGCGCTAGTTAAAGGGATCATCAGTAATGAGTCGCAGCTCTCAGGTTAAAGCTGTTTCACTGCTCCCTTGTCAGTTTGACATTGTGCAACAGTTTAAATCAGTAACTTGAAGGTTGTTTAGTCTCCAGAGTGTTGTGGCTACTAAAAATTAGTTACATTTATTCTCACAAAATATCAAAGTGCTGCACTTGGTTACATTAATGGGGGCTGCACTGGCAGTCGACCTCGCCCTCTAGGATCTACGGCAGAGGCAGCGAGAAAGATTGGAACATGTGGCCAGAGGGAGGAGGAGGGCCATCAGGGCTCTCAACAGGAAGCCTTACCCCCCGACAGCAATTCTCCTACCTCCAATTAAGCCAGGAGCAGTGTATTAGAAGGCAAGGAGAATTCAGCAAGGAGGTGGTCACAGAGCTCTGTCACCTCCTGCAACCAGACCTCGAGCCTCAGAGCAGGACGAGGACAGCTCTCTCAGTGGCAGTCAAGGTCACCATCACCCTCAATTTCTTCGGCAGTGGATCCTTCCAGTCTGTAACAGGAGATATAGGTAACATCTCTCAGTTTGCCGTTCATCGCTGCATCCGGGAGGTCACGGAGGCTCTCTACAGTAGGAGAAGGGACTACATTTCCTTCCCCATCACCAGAGAGAAGCAGGACGAGTGTGCATGTTGCTTTGCCAGGATTGTGGGATTCCCCATGGTGCAGGGCGCCATTGACTGCACCCACGTGGCTTTGCGGGCACCGCATAACAATCCTGAGATCTTCCGTAACCGCAAAGGATACCACTCACTTAATGTGCAGTTGATCTACGACCACAGACAGTGAATCCTCAATGTGATTAATTCACTTCGGATAATTTTGTAATGTCTTTCATTTCAGCTGCACGCTGTGATATGGCCTGCGACAGGGATGGAATGATGGGGATGTGGTGAGCAACAGAGATCTGGGGTTGAATTTACTGGAACCGCAGTCTAATGAGGCAGTCACGGACTGCCCTTCCAGTAGACCGATATCCTGGCAGCAGCCACGATGCCTTCATTCTGCTAGAACTCTTCCAGCCACCACATCAAGCTCGTGGCTGGCTGGTTGGAGACAAGGGGTATCCGCTCTCCACCTGGCTCATGACTCCCCTCCGCAACCCCAACACTCGTGCACAGCACTCGTAATGAGAGCCGTGCTGCCACCAGGAACATCACTGAGCAGACCATCAGGGTGCTCAAGAAACAGTTCTGCTGCCTTGACCACTCGGAGGAGCCCTCCAGTACTCGTCGGAGCAGGTGTCCCATTTCATCATGGTCTGCTGCATGCTCCACAATCTGGCCATCATGAGGGCCCAGCCCTTGCCAGCAGGGTTGTGGGACCACCTCAGGAGTAGGAAGAGGAAGAGGAGGAGGATGACAAGGAGGATGAGGAAAATGAGGAGGAACAGGAGCAAGGCTGCCACTCAATCGGTCTACCGGAAGGGCAGTCCGTGACCGCCTCATCAGACTGCGGTTCCAGTAAATTCAACCCCAGATCTCCGTTGCTCACCACATCCCCATCATTCCATCCCTGTCGCAGGCCATATCACAGTGTGCAGCTGAAATGAAAGACAGTACAAAATTATCCGAAGTGAATTAATAAATTTATCAATAATCAGTGAACGCATCTTTACAACAACAATATTATTATTCACCCTTGTGCAATCCCTTAGTATTGTGTCTGTGTATAATAAGACACAGACTGCAGGAGAACAGTACAACAGGTGTTTACTCAACGTGGCTCACACGGGAACTGATCTGTACAGATTACTACTCAGTGCTATATACAGGTGTGGTCACTGCCGGTACTGCAGTATACATGAGCTGTAAAAGATAGTTCCCCCCTTAAAGGTATATACATTACAATTCCTCCCCTTTTAGATTAACAGTACCGTAACACTCATTTAACAATTAAATATCAAACTAATTACAATTAACACTTTTAACATGCAACATTAGCTGAAAATAGTCTATTTATATATTCAGTCTTTGGGAAGGCTTCCTGATCCTTTCTGGATAGCGCCTGTGATGAAATATATGCCTTCATCAGCCCCTGTGTTTTACCTGCTTTGTATTGTGTGTACCGCACCCTTTTTCCTATTGTGTGTATTGGCTACCCCCCTGTCTTTTGTCATATAAAGGTCTCAAGAGCTGTATGAGTCATTCTATCAGACGAACCCGATGTGTAAAGACCTGCAATGTTCTTAGTGATTAAAAGCCTTTAATTGAATCCTTTAAACTCCTTGTCTTTGAGTTATCGATGGCACATCAATTTTAATCACTAAAACACCAAGATGGATCGACTCCTGAAACCAGAGCGCTTGGATCTGGACCCCCATGCCTCAGACGCAGCCACACAGTTCGGACACTGGTTCCAATGCTTCGAATTTTTCATTGCAAACTCATCCACCGCCATAGCAGCCGCAACCGCCACCGGAGATGTGAAACTGGGAATCCTGCGAAACTGGGTGAGCCATCGGGTCTCCCCTCTCATCCAAGACGCCACCAGCTACGGGGATGCCTGCACCATTCTGAAGGCCCACTACGTGCAGCCAATAAACGAGGTGTACGCCAGGCATCTTCTGACTACTCGCACGCAGCGGCATGGTGAGTCACTAGAGGACTTTATGCTAAGCCTAAAAGTACTGGACAGAGACTGTAACTGTAAGGCCATGTCTGCCATTGTGTACACGGAGGAGCTGATCCGAGACTCCTTTATTGCGGGCCTCAGTTCAAATTACATTCGGCAGAAACTGTTTGAAAAGGAGGGACTGGACTTAAAACAGGCTATGGGTATAGCGCGATCGCTGGATATGGCCCAGAGGAACTCTGAATCCTGTTCCTCAGGCCACGCGGCCCACTCCGCCTCGTGCGCGCCGTGGGGGCCACCATCTTGGAAGCCATCTTCACCTCCCAGGTCTCAGGCCAGCCCAGCACCATCGGAGCCCCAGCCCCCACCCAGGAGCCCCACTACTGCCGCGATGCATCGGGGCCCGAAATGCTACTTCTGCGGCCAGGACAAACACTCCAGGCATCTGTGCCCAGCGAAGGGCACCACCTGTTTTAAATGCGGGAAGAAAGGACATTTCAGCAAAGTCTGCAGAGGGAACCCCGCCTCCAACTCCACCACCGCCGCGTGCGCGCCGTGGGAGCGGCCATCTTGGATGCCATCTTGTCCACCCTCATGGAATCCACCATCTTGCCCCGACTACACGGACCTCCAGGACCCACTGGTGGCCTCGATCACAGTGGATCAATCCAGGCCGCATCCGTTGTCTAAATCGATGATGGACATAGAGGTAAACGGGAACAAGGTTAAATGCTTGATTGACTGCGGGAGCACCGAAAGCTTTATTCATCCTAGCCTGGTAAAACGACTTTCACTAACGATAGTCCCCACACAGGGCAAAATCGCCATGGCTGATAAGACGCATACCTCAAAAATTACAGGTTTCTGCGCGGTTATGTTGTCGGTAAAAGGCACTGATTACAGAGATTTTAAACTATTGATAATGCCAGATCTCTGTGTGAGCGTGATCTTGGGTCTGGACTTCCAGTGCCACCACCAAAGTATCACGCTTACCTACGGTGGGTCCCAGCCGCCCCTCACAGTGTGCGGTCTGGCTACCCTGAAGGTCAAGCCGCCCTCTCTGTTCGCCAACCTCGCACCCAACTGTCGACCCATAGCGACCAAGAGTAGGCGGTACAGCTGGGAGGATAGACGGTTCATTGCGTCGGAAGTAGAAAGACTCAAGCGGGAGGGTATCATCGAATGCAGTACCAGCCTGTGGCGCGCCCAGGTAGTAGTAGTTAAGGGTAGCGAAAAGAAGCGGATGGTGATAGATTATAGCCAGACGGTTAATCTATACACCCAGCTAGACGCCTACCCTCTGCCCCGCATAGCGGATATGGTTAACCAAATCGCGCAATACCGGGTGTTTTCCACCATCGACCTAAAATCGGCATACCACTAGCTCCCCATTAGGCCGGAGGACCGTCCATACACCGCCTTCGAGGCGAACGGACGCCTCTACCACTTCCTCTGAGTCCCCTTTGGGGTAACGAACGGGGTCTCGGTCTTCCAGCGGGAGATGGACCGCATGGTCGATGAGAACCAGTTAACAGCCACCTACCCATACCTAGACAACGTCACCATCTGCGGCCACGACCAGCAAGACCACGACTCGAACCTCGCGAGATTTCTGAAAACCGCCCTCAGACTCAATCTCACCTACAACGAGGATAAGTGTGTCTTTAGCACCACGCGCCTCTGTATCCTGGGCTGCGTGGTGGAAAACGGGGAAATCGGTCCGGACCCCGACCGATTGCGCCCCCTACGGGAGCTACCCCTACCAAACACTCCCAAGGCCCTGAAAAGGTGCCTGGGGTTCTTCTCCTATTACGACAATGGGTCCCCAATTATTCTGACAAGGCCCGTCCCCTCCTGAAATCAACCTTCTGTGAGGTTTCTGTGAACGTCCTTCCCGCTCACGGCCGAGGCCCACGCCGCCTTCAACAGCATTAAACACGACATTGAGAAGGCCGTGCTGCGGGCAGTGGACGAAAACATCCCTTTCCAGGTCGAAAGCGATGCGTCCGACTTCGCTTTAGCAGCCACCCTCAACCAGGATGGGCGGCCCGTAGCCTTTTTCTCAAGAACCCTCCAAGGGCCCGAGATCAGGCACGCCTCGGTAGAGAAGGAGGCCCAAGCCATAGTGGAGGCAGTGCGGCACTGGAGGCACTACCTAGCCGGCAAACGCTTCACCCTGCTTACCGACCAGCGGTCGGTAGCCTTCATGTTTAACAACAAACAGAGGGGGAAGATGAAGAACGACAAAATTCTCAGGTGGCGGATCGAACTCTCCACGTTTGAGTACGACATAATAATATATAGGCCGGGGGCACTCAACGAATCCCCCGACGCCCTATCACGAGGGATGTGTGCCACCATCCAGGGGGACAGGCTACAGGGCCTCCACAATGGCCTCTGCCACCCGGGGGTCACCCGGCTATTCCACGTTATAAAATCCCGTAACCTGCCCTATTCCATCGAGGAGGACCGGTCTATGACCAGGGACTGCCGCACCTGTGCGGAATGCAAGCCGCATTTTTTCAGGCCCGACCGAGCCCACCTGATCAAAGTTACACGGCCATTCGAGCGCCTGAGCTTAGATTTCAAGGGACCACTCCCCTCCACCGACCGCAATGTGTACTTTCTCAACATTGTGGACGAGTACTCCTGCTTCCCATTCACCTACCCCTGCCCAGACATGACCAGTGCCACGGTCATCAAGTGCCTCGGCAACCTGTTTTGCACGTTCGGCATGCCTAACTACATCCACACTGACAGGGGGGCATCGTTCATGAGCGACGAACTGCGCCAATACCTGCTGTCGAAGGGGATAGCCACGAGTCGGACCACTAGTTATAACCCCCGGGGTAATGGGCAAGTGGAGAGGGAGAACGCGACAGTGTGGAAGGCGGTCACCTTAGCACTAAGGTCTAAAGGCCTCCCCACCTCCCGCTGGCAAGAGGTCCTCCCAGACGTACTCCACTCGATAAGGTCGCTACTGTGTACTGCTACTAACGCCACTCCTCATGAGAAGATGTTTGTTTTTCCCCGCAAATCAACCTCAGGAGTGTCCCTACCCTCGTGGCTCTCCACCCCAGGGACAGTCCTATTACGAAAGCATGTGAGGGGCCACAAAACGGATCCACTCGTGGAGGCAGTACACCTACTCCACGCAAACCCACAGTACGCGTACGTCAAGCACGCCGACGGGCGTGAGGACACCGTGTCCATAAAGGACCTCGCCTCGGCAGGAAGCGACGACGACCCATCACCACCACCCCCAGAAGAACCTCCACCATCCCCAGGCTCACCACCCCCAGAAGTACCTGCAACACCCCCAACACATGGGTATGCCCAGGAGGGCACCACGGACTCCCGGTCGGAACCCGAGGTACTGTTGCGACGTTCAGGAAGGACTATCACACCCCCGGACAGACTAAATCTGTAGAAGGGGTGAATGTGATGAAATATATGCCTTCATCAGCCCCTGTGTTTTACCTGCTTTGTATTGTGTGTACCGCACCCTTTTTCCTATTGTGTGTATTGGCTACGCCCCTGTCTTTTGTCATATAAAGGTCTCAAGAGCTGTATGAGTCATTCTATCAGACGAACTCGATGTGTAAAGACCTGCAATGTTCTTAGTGATTAAAAGCCTTTAGTTGAATCCTTTAAACTCCTTGTCTTTGAGTTATCGATGGCACATCAGTGCCTTTCCCGAGTGTCTTGCTCTTGGTGCGGAGGCGATTCTGGCCCCCTGTCGTCGGTTGGTTCATCCGCTTCCGATGCTACTGTTTCTGGGGTAGATGCGACCTGTACGTCGGGTTCATCACCAGGTACGTATGGGCGAGGCATGGGGTTGACTTGTTCCTGTGACTCTAGGATCTGGTCAGCATGGCGTCTCACGATGCTCTCCCCAACGTCCACTGTGTACATTAGTGGGCCCTGCCGTGTGCATATCGTTCCTGGCTGCCATTTTTCTGTTCGGTAGTCGCGGGCCAAGACTGGTTGCCCTACATTGAAGCTCCTTGTTGGCTTCTCATGGATGTGCTGGAATTGCTTACTCTCAACATCTCTTCGTATGTTTGGTCTGAGCAAATCCAGGCGAGATGTTAACCTTCGGTTAAAGAACAGCATGGCTGGGGCCTGGTTGGTGACTGCATGTGTCGCATTCCGGTAGGCGAACAGGAAATTGTCCACCTTGTGCTGCAGTGGAATGTTGTCATTGTACATAGCCTTTATTGCCTTCTTAAAGGTTTGTACGAACCTCTCAGATGATACGGCTGGATGATACGGGGCAGATGTGTAATGCCTTACCCCATTCTTTTTCAAGAACCTCCGGAACTCTTCAGACACAAACTGTGGTCCGTTGTCGGAGCAAATCTGTTCTGGCAAGCCATTCTTGGCAAAAATGGTCCGTAGGACTGCAATAGTTTTCTCCGTGGTGGTGGAGGACATTTTGATGATCGCAGGCCATTTCGAGTGCGCATCCACGGCTATTAAAAACATTGAGTCCATGAATGGACCAGCAAAATCAATATGCACCCGTTGCCATGGAGATGAGGGCCACTCCCATGGGTGTAGAGGGGCCTGTGGTGGTGCATTTTGGACTTTCTGGCATCCTGAGCAGCTCTTGGTCAGGTCCTCGATTTGTTTATCGATTCCCAGCCACCACACATAAGCCCTGGCTAGGCTTTTCATTTTTACCCCTCCCAGATGACCCTCATGAAGCTCATTGAGCACTCTATCCCTTAACTTGGGTGGAATTACCACTCGGGATCCACACATCAAGGTCCCCCGGCACACTGACAGCTGTTCTCTCCTTGTCGAGAATGCTGGCAACAGTGAGTCGCCATGTGCTGGCCATCCCTTCACCGTCAAATCATATACCCGAGACAGTGTCGGGTCATTTCAGGTTTCCTTTTCGATACAAGCGTTAGTTACCGGTAGGTATTCAACTATAGTCGAATGGAATATTTCGACAGGATCCACTGCTGGTGCTTCCTCCGCAGTAGGCAGTGGCAGGCGTGATAGCCCATCAGCATTTCCATGCTGTTTCGTGCCCTTACATTCAATCTCATAGTGGTGTGCTCCTAGAAAAAGTGACCATCTTTGTAGTCGTTGCGCAGTCATCACCGGAACGCCCATCTTCGGATTAAAAATGGAGACAAGAGGCTGGTGATCAGTCAGCAAGGTGAATTTCTGCCCATGCAGATAGTGATTGAACTTTTTCACTCCCCACACTAGGCTGAGGGCCTCCCTGTCAATCTGGGCGTAGTTACGCTCGGCTGAGGTTAGTGATCGTGACGCAAAGGCTATTGGCCTCTCTGAGCCGTCCGAGAATTTGTACGACAGCACCGCTCCAATGCCGTAGGGTGACGCATTACATGCCAACCGAATTGGTAATGCCGGGTTGTAATGGGCCAATACCTCTTTCGATGTGATTAGTGTTTTGCTCTTCTGGAAAGCTCGTCTACATTCGTCACTCCACTTCCATGGCACCCCAGTTTGTAGTAGGGTGATCAGTGGGTGTAGTATTGTAGACAAATTTGGCAAGAACTTATGGTAGTAGTTTACCAGCCCGAGGAACGACCTCAGTTGTAACACATTTTCCGGTGCTGGAGCCTTGACTACTGCCTCAATCTTCTCTGGGGACTTATGTAACCCCTCTTTATCGATAACGTGGCCACAATACGAGATCTGTTTTCTAAAAAACTCGCATTTGGGGTGGTTAGCTCAGAGCCCATATTCCTGCAATCTAGTGAGCACCTGCTCCAGGTTGGCAAGGTGATCACTGTCATTTTTGCCTGTGACCAGGATGTCGTCCAAATAACACTGGGTCCCTGGGATCCCTTGCAGGACTTGTTCCATTGCCCTCTGCCAAATAGCCAGAGCTGATGCTACCCCGAATACCAGCCGGTTGTATTGGTAGAGATCTTTATGGGTGTTGATTGTGAGGTATTTTTTTGATGCTTCTTCTACCTCCATTTGCAGATACGTCTGGGCCAGATCAATCTTAGTGAAGCATTTCCCTCCAGATAGCGAGGCGAAAATATCTTCAATCCGCGGAAGTGGATATTGTACGGTGTGAAGGACCGGGTTCACTGTTACCTTAAAGTCCCCACAGATGCGAACCTTCCTTGGTTCCCCAGACGTGCTACTCAACGACTTTTTCATCACAGGGACGATGGGTGTAGCCCACTCACTCCAGTCTACCTTGGACAGTACACCTGAACGTTCCAGACTCTCCAGCTGTGCTTCGACGGCTGGGCGGATTGCATAAGGTACCGGTCTGGCCTTAAAAAATTTTGGGTTTGCGTTTTCTTCAATTTTAATCGTCGCTGTCATGCCTTTTAGTGTTCCGAGTCCTTGCTGGAACACTTCTTTCGCGTCAGTTAGGATCTTTGACAGTCGCCCAGGTGTGACGTCGTCATCCTTTTTGTCAGCCACAGTCAGTGCCTGTATGGAATGCCAATCCAGTTGTATTTTCCGGATCCATTCACGTCCCAGTAATGGTGGTCCTCCATCTTGCAATACATACAGGTCTAGTTTTGGTGTTTCCTTACCGTTATATATAACGGTCACCCTTATTTTTCCTTTGGGGTAGACTTTTTGCCCCATGTACGTCTTCAAAATAATTTTTGTGTCTCTCAAGGGTATGTGTGAGAGTAGCCGCTCGTAGTCCTGTCGGTTTATGACTGTTAGGGCTGATCCTGTGTCCAATTCCATCTTTACCTGGACTCCTGCTATCTTGAGAGTGACCCAAATGGTTCGGTGATCCTCCGTTGTGATCACATTATGTAGTTTCAGACAACTCAGTTCCCTGCTTTCGGAGTCGTTATGACTCTTTTGTTCATCTGAACTATTCTCCGTCATCTTATGTACCTTCTTCTACTTTTCTTTGGTAGGTTTCTTATTGCTAGTTTTCTTTCCCGACCTGCAGACTCGTGCTATGTGTCCTACTTTTCCACACTGTCTGCACACTTTGTCTTTGAACCAGCAATCATTCTGGTCGTGTGTTGTTCTGCCGCAGCGATAGCACTTCTCTGTTCCATATGACATTTTGTTTGTGCCATATTCTTGCGGTCTCTGTTGTATCTCTGCAGCGCCCCGTGCTGCTGCTTCATATGATACCGCAATGCTGAAAGCCTTTTCCAGCGTAAGGTCCTTTTCAGATAAAAGCCGTTTCTGGGTTCCTTCACTTTGAAGCCCACACACAAACTTGTCCCTTAAGGTATCTGCCAGCCCCGCTCCAAACTGGCAGTGTTTCGATAGTTTGCGCAGTTCTGTTAAATAATCAGCATTGCTTTCATCCTTATGCTTGTTCCGTTTGTGAAACTTGAATCTTTCTGCTATCAGCAGCGGTGTGGGGTTTAAATGTTCCTGTCGTATCGTTACTATGTCTTCAAAACTCTTTTCCATTGGCTTCGTTGGGGTTACTAGATTTCGTAATAAACTATACGTTTTTGCACCCATTAAATTTAACAATACCGACGCTTTCTTGTCATCTGACACCTCATTTGCCTTGCAGTATACCTCTATTCGTTCGACATATGTAGTCCAATCTTAGACTTCATTGTCAAATGCGGTGATACTGCCACTCTTCGGCATTTTGGGTGTGGTTTAAAATGGCCTCTCCCAATGGCTTAAAATGGCGTCTCCTGCGCTTTCCTTCCTCCCCCGCTGCTGCCAACGCCGCTCCTGGCGGTTCTCATGGCAAATGCGTCGCCCTGTAGGTTTTGCGCGCTTCTCCTGCGCTGCTGCCAACGCCGCTCTCGGTGGTCCTCGTGGCAATGGCGGTGCCTCGCGGGTTTCTGCGCGTCTCTCTCTCCCTCTCTTCGACGCTGCTCGGCCCCTGAACACCGGCTGCGCCCTGTGCGCTCTGCCCTCTCTCTCTCTCCCCCATCGACGCTGCTCGGCCCTTTGCTGTGCCGCTCGGTCGGGCTCTAACCCGCCGCTATCCGGGAAGGGTCTGCGTACTACCTGTTGCCAGCCCATTTCGCTGGACCACCTCGACTGGAAAGCCAAGCCTGGCTCTCGACAGCCTCCCCCGCAATTCTCGAGTCTCTGCTGGATGACTGGGCGGTTGCCCGTGGTCGACGCCCGAGTCTCTGGCCTTGACCTCCAATCCACTGATCTCCAGGAACGAATCCCCGGGAGGTGATGCAGAGTTGCAGGTAGGTTCGAACTTGCCTTGTCGCCAATGTTGTGTCTGTGTATAATAAGACACAGACTGCAGGAGAACGGTACAACAGGTGTTTACTCAACGTGGCTCACACGGGAACTGATCTGTACAGATTACTACTCAGTGCTATATACAGGTGTGGTCACTGCCGGTACTGCAGTATACATGAGCTGTAAAAGATAATTCCCCCCTTAAAGGTATATACATTACACTTAGTGCCTGTCGTTATTGTGACTTTGCCTACTCTGGTGCTCTTACGAAGTGTTAGCCCAATGGCTGCAGCACGGCTGCTGAGTGTCCGTGCGGGAGACTTCAAATAGCCTTGCAGAGTGCCCTCGACCAGCTCTGGGCTGTAGACTGTACCACCTCAGCATGGACGGCAGCAGTCTGGGCTGGCTGGATGACAGGCAGCGACAAGGGCAATGGTGGAGTGGCAGTGGTGGGAGCAGGAATGCGATCATTGTGAGAGAGGACAGCAGGTTCCTGCTCCACTGACCCACTGCCACTCCCCCAGGACAGCACCCCAGCATCCCTAGCGATCTGTTGAAGCACAGATTGCTGGCCTGCTGCGACACCGTGAAAGCCCCGGTTGATGGTGGTAGACCCAGCCACAATGGCAGCAGTCAGATCTTGTGTGGCATCAAGCTGAGACCGCATGAGAGCAGTCTGAGATTGAATGGCACCCTTCTTCTAAAGGCCTCCCCATCGAGGTCCTCATCTGAGTCCTGTGCCGCAGAACTCATGCGTGAACTCGCCCTCCGGCGAGCTGGCCCCTGAGCTACCCTTTCCCCCTGGCCTTGCTGCAGCCCGCTCGTTCCCAGTGCATCAACCTGTGCAGATCCCACCACTATACTAGCCTCTAAAGAACATGTAGTGCCAGTATCTGAGCTGGTGCCTGCAGGTGAGACATGCAGTGACGTGATGTATTCTTCCTCCTCCTCCTTCTCCCACCTCACTCTCTATGGTACCCTCCAGGACAGGTTGCTCTGGTGCTTGCTCATTATCTGAAAGCATAAAGGCACAAGAGTCAGGTTAAGGCGAGGGGTGATGGCAGGAAGGGAGAAATGCATGCATACAGCATGATTAGCTGGAAAGTGGGAAACGTTTGTGGGGTGAGGGGGAAGTGGGATGTGAGAAGGAGTAGGGATGAACATGTCGTCGGTGGCCATGGTGCCCAATAATCTCCAGCACAGACAGTGGTTGGGTGTCGGCTTGTCCCTCGCTTGTGTGCTCCTGCTTCCTCCTGTTGTGAGCCACCTTGGCCTGCAAGAGAGGGGAAAGTGTGTGAGTGAATGTGGAACAGTGTGTTTGGGTGATGTGCCTGCCATAGTTTAATAGCTGTCATTGTGTGCAAGGTGAAGTGAGATGTGGGTGTGAGTGTTGGTAGGTGTAGATTGTTGGTGGGTGAGTGCTGGGAGTGTGGTGCTTTGGGCAGTGTGTGTAGACTGAGGTTCAGATGGTGCTATGTGTCTTGTTTTGCACACTTTGTACAAAAATAATAAATTGCAGGACAACGGAGTATTACAGTTTAACTCTTTTAATAAGCAATAGGTCTGATCTTACTCATACAGCACAGTGGGGAAAAGATGGCGTTAGGACCCCTAGCCTGGCTCTTCAAAACAATAGCAGTCCTTACAGATGCCTGCAGGCCAATGACAACTCAGCATGTGATCACATGTGAATATAATAGGTATTCCTTACAGATGCCTGCGGGCCAATGATAATTCAATATGCAAATGTTACATCCCCTTTCTTTTAAAAGAAAAATGTTATGCATTACTTTTAAACCTTTCTTCTACCTAATGTTCTCGGTAGCATAAACATGTAAGTAAACTCAGCATTTAACTAGCACTGAAAACATCTCAAAGTTTCAATAACGATTTACAGTTTTTTTTAGGGCAGCGATCCGCCTACACCCTTTGACAGTTCACAAGTCAAGGATAACTCTAGGCTTGACCTCTCGTCCCGACCTTGTGTGGTATGGAACTGAGCATGCTCCTGAATCGGTCAACAAATCAGGTTCAGGTTTAGGTTCAGGTAAGTATGATGTGTTTTGTGTATTGCTCTGTTCATCACACTCTGTTGAACTGATCCTCTCGTCGGAATGACGGTGTTGTTCCTTGGTGTTCAGGAGGTGCCTGCGATTGCAGCAGTACACCTGTCCTTCTGGGGTGCGGACGTGATACGATCACTCAATATCAGCTGGCTGGATGATGACTGCTGGCTTCCAGTAGTCATGCTCCTGGATTCTGACGGATTCTCCATTGTGCAGCGGCGGCAGTAGTCTAGCTGACCTGTCATAGTATCTCTTTTGGTGTTGCCGTCTCTGTACACGTTTTGCATGCACTTACTTGCAGCTGACGACCTCTGGCTGCAGCTGCTGGTTGGTGCTTGGAAGGATTGAGCGAAGTCTGTGGCTCATCAACAGCTGTGCTGGTGACTTGAAGTTGTCAACCGGAGTGTTGTGGTACTCAAGGAGACTGATGTAGGGGTCTCTTTTGTCCGCTTTGGCTTTGTCCATGAGTGTTTTTGCAATCTGGACAGTTTTTTCAGCAAGGCCATTACTTTGAGGGTAATGTGGGCTTGATGTGACATGTGTGAAATCCCATGCCTTGGCAAACAACTCGAACTCTTTTGATTTGTATTGGGGGCCATTGTCTGAGACTAAAGTCTCTACCATGCCATGCCTGGCAAAGGCTGCCTTTAGCTTGTGGATCACAGCTGCAGATGTGGTGCTGTGAAGCTTGTCCAGTTCAAAAAATCTGCTGTAGTAATCAACAGTCACTATGTAGTCCTCGTTGTTCCATGTGAACAGATCCGTTGCCGCGGCCTGCCAGGGCCTGTCTGGGATACGGTGAGGTATCATGGGCTCTTTGACATTTGATGGACGACGTTCGAGACAAATGGAACATTTTCCGACCGTGTCCTCAATGTGTTTGCACATTCCGGGCCAAAACATAATGTCACGTGCTCTTTGTTTGCATTTTTCCATGCCCATATGTCCAGCATGAATTTTTGTCAACATCTCTTCTCTGAGACTGGTAGGAATGATGATTTTCTCCCCTTTGAAGACAATTCCATTGATTTGTGACAGTTCGTCTCTGTGGTTCCAGAATTCAGATATGCTCTGAGGGCATTTCGTCCTTTCCTCAGGCCATCCTTCATGTATGACTTTGCTCAGCAGTGTGAGTTGTGCATCTTTCTCTGTTCCTGCTCGGATCTCCTTCAGTTTTGAGTCACTCACAGGTAAGCTGTTGTACACCAGGTGCACCTGCACATCCATGCCTTCACTGAGGCTGCTGTCCTAGTAGCTAAGAGACTGTCTGGAGAGCGTGTCTGCGACAGGAATGTCTTTGCCTGGATGGTGAATGATTGTGAAGTCGTACTTCTGTAGCTGAAGGATCATTCTCTGTAGCCTTGGTGGGGTTGCAGCTAGTGGTTTCCTCATGATTGACTCGAGGGGCTTGTGGTCAGATTCCACAATGACTTGTCAGCCATAGACATACTGGTGGAAACGCTTACATCCAAACAGAATTGCATATAGCTCTTTCTCGATTTGAGCATAGTTGATTTCACTGTCTGTGAGAGATCTGGAAGCGTAGCCGATGGGCTTTCCTGCTTGCAGTAATACTGCGCCTAGTCCATACTTTGACGCATCCACTTGTAGTCTAAGCTCTTTGTTGGGGTCGAAGTAGGCAAGAACTGGTCCTGGTTCTCTGGTGATTAGGTCTTTCATTTTCTGAAATGCTGTGTCATGTTGTTTGTCCCACAGGAACTCATTGGATTGTTTGAGCAACTGACACATGGGTGCGTTGATTTCGGAGAGGCTCGGGGCAAACTTGACTAAGTAGTTAACCATGCCTAGTACTGTCTCTAGCTCTGCGCGGTTCTTCGATGGCTCCATCTTCTTGATGGCAGAGATTTTCTCTGGATCCGGCTTAATGCCATCAGTTGAGAGGCGATGCCCGAGATAACTGATCTCGGTGGATCCGATTATGCTTTTCTCAGGGTTGAGCCGGATACCTTTCTCCCGTGATCTTTGTAGCATCGCACGGAGGTTCCTGTCATGTTCCTCTCTATTCCTGCCATAGATGAGGATGTCGTCTATGATTGCAACTACTCCGTCGAGGCCTTCATAGGTTTTGTCGATCTTCCACTGGAATTCATCCTGAGCTGAGATAAGACCAAATGGTAAATGCAGAAATCGGTAGCGTCCAAATGGTGTGTTGAACGTTGTTAGCTTAGATGACTCTTCCGTGAGCTTGATAGTCCAGTATCCTGATCGTGCGTCCATTACACTGAAGTAACGTGCTCCCACTAGCTTGGGTGTGATGTCATCTAGCATTGGTAGAGGGTAGTGAGGGTGTTTGATAGCCTTGTTCAAATCTCTGGGGTCGAGACTCTGAGCTTGCCTGTACGTGGTTTCTCAACCACTACTAACGCGTTGACCCACTCTGTCGGTTCTGTTTCCCGGACGATGATTTCTGTATTCTCCATGCTCTGCAGCTCCTCCTTCAGGCGACTATGTAGAGCAAGGGGTATCCTTCTCGGTGGGCAAACCACAGGGGTTGCTGCTGGGTCAAGCTGGGTCACCTGGGAATAGTCCGATTCCTTTTGAAAACGTCAGCAAACTCCTCCGTGACTGTCTGCTTCTCAACTGGTGCTGTCAATGATAGCACTAGCTTGACGATGTCCATGTCTAAACATGCCTATAGACCTAGCACTGGAGGTGCTCGAGTGTCAACAATGTAAAAGTCCAACATCATGTCGCTTTCTTTGTACTTGCATTTCATCACGCATGTGCCTTTTACAATGAGCTGCTCACCCCCATAGCTGGTCAGTCTGCATGAGGTGGGCTGTAGCTCACACTCATCCTTCAAGCTGTGATACTCACTTAGAGGAATTACGTTAACCTGAGCTCTAGTGTCTAGTTTAAACTTAAGCTCTTTGCCCTGTTTTCCTATCTCAATATCTGCAAAGGCTTGCTCAGTCTCTGAAATCTGTTTTTTGTGTGACGCAGAATCAATAAACAGTTCCTTTGCATTTGGCTCTCTATCTGGCATTTGGCTGTCACTCACTGTGTGTACTGCTTTCCAAAAACAGTTCTGCAAACTTTAGCAAAGTGGTTCCGTTTACCACATTGCCTTCCTTTGGTGGGGCATTGCTCCTTTTCCCCGTGCATCTTGTTTCCACAATATCCACAGTTTTTGAAGCATTTTATGTCTGTGTCGCTCATTTTTAGAACTCTCTCTGTTCTTTCTGTTCTGAAACACGCTCTCTGGGTGGTGTTCTTTGGTGTGTGTCTATTAACTGCGTGCACTGTCTGTTTACGCAGGCTGCTCGTGGCGCCGGTTATGGTTTTCAACTGTGCTTGGGCTATCTCGTGCGATCTAGCTATGTCCATAGCTTTGTCCAGCGTTAGCCCGGACCCAACATTCAAAAGTTTCTCTCTCACTTTAGCTGAATGTATTCCAAACACGATGCGGTCTCTGACCATCTCATCTTTATCTGCATATTCACAGTCTTTTACCAGCAGTTTTAACTCAGTCACGAACTGTTCAAACGACTCACTAGCGCCTTGTACTTGCTCCTGAAACTTGTACCTAGCGAATATCGTATTTGTCTTGGGCATCACATATGATTCAGAATGGTCAAAATAACTTTTCAGTACTTTTGCTTCATCCACGGTGAGAGACCATGTGTTAAAAATGTCTCTCCCTTTTTCTCCGATCCACAGGAGTAGGTAGCTGCATCTTTCTTCCTCCCCTTTGCTTTTCAACGGACCCGAGAACATCAACTGCACGTGTTGCTTGAACTTGCGCCATTCTCCAGCTAAGTTCAAAGATTCCCAATTCATTTGAGGTAAGGGAGCTCCAACGATGTCCATATCAAATCCCTGTTCTGACACCATGTCTTGTTTTGCACACTTTGTACAAAAATAATAAATTACAGGACAACGGAGTATTACAGTTTAACTCTTTTAATAAGCAATAGGTCTGATCTTACTCATACAGCACAGTGGGGAAAAGATGGCATTAGGACCCCTAGCCTGGGTCTTCAAAACAATAGCAGTCCTTACAGATGCCTGCAGGCCAATGACAACTCAGCATGTGATCACATGTGAATATAATAGGTATTCCTTACAGATGCCTGCGGGCCAATGATAATTCAATATGCAAATGTTACACTATGTAGCATTTGTTGAGGCATTGACTCACCCTGACCACCCGAGTGAGGTCGTTAAATTTCTTCCTGCACTGTGTATGGGTCCTGGGAACCACAGCACTGCCTGAGACCTGATGGGCAAACTCCCTCCACATGGCACAGAAAATTTGTGGCGAGGGCCTCCTGCCACTTGCTGGGTAGAGCACCGCCCTCCGTCTCTCCACAGTGGAAACCAACTCCTCCACTGCTTGTTCTGAAAATCTGCGAGCTCTCTTCCTGGGGCGAGGATCTACCATAAGTACAGCTAGTTGAGTCGTCCGGCTTCTTGGACTTGGCCTGCTCCTGCTTGCTGACACAGGTTCACAGGCTAAACTTCAATAGTAATTAATTTCATGTGAAGAGCTTTGAGACATTTATTAGACGTGATAAGTTGTTATATAAATGTAAGTTCTTTTTTTAAAAACATTTTGGAATTCTCCTCACAAGAAAGCAATTAACAGTTGAACCAATGAAGTGCCAAGATGATACTACAGTTTCTTCTTTATCGAAAAATAAAATTCCACAAAAAGGGCAAAAATAGTTCAAAAAGCGCCTAACCTTACTTGATGTTTCAAACTTCAATGGACATATTTTGAAATTCCAAAATTCTTACCTTAAGAAATATGTACTCATAAAATAATGCCATCCTTATTGCTTATGTGTTCCCATTCAAGGATACGGTCTCAAATTCTGCAAGAATTATGTCACTCAAGTTTACCAAATGTAACACTTCACAAGTGACTAGCACTTGAAAATAGCAATAAGCTAACACAAAATAATTTTAGCACACATAAAAAATTACTATTTATTGCATAAATAGAATAGACTTCCTGAATCAGTAATTTATGGAAAATTATGTAACTCAAGTCACCAGCAAACATAACTTACTCATGTCATGTACAGAGCTCTGGTTAGGCCCTGTGTGCAGTACTGTATTCAGTTCTGGGCACCGCACCTCAGGAAGGATATATTGGCCTTGAAGGGTGTGCACCGCAGATTCACCAGAATGATACCAGGCTAAAAGAGTTAAATTATGAGGACAGATTGCATAGACTAGGCTGTTGTTCTCTTGAATATAGAAGATTAAGAGATGATCTAATTGAGGCGTTTAAGAAGATCATAGAGTAGGTAGAGAGCAACTATTTCCTCTGGTGGGAGCGTCCAGAACAAAGCTTAAAATTAGAGCCAGGCTGTTCAGGGGCAATGTCAGAAAGCACTCCTTCACACAAAGGGTAACAACAACAACAACAACTTGTATTTATATAACGCCTTTAACATAGTAAAACATCCCAAGGTGCTTCACAGGAGCATTATAAAACAACATTTGATACCGAGCCACATAAGGACAAATTAGGGCAGAGAGTGTATTAAAGGAGGAAAGAGAGGTGGAGAGGTTTAGGGAGGAAATTCCAGAGCTTAGGGCCTTGGTAGCTGAAGGCACGGCCACCAATGATTGAGCAATTAAAATCAGGGATGCTCGAGGCCAGAGTTAGAGGAGCGCAGATATCTTGGAGGGTTGTAGGGCAGGAGGAGATTACAGAGATGGGGGGATGGGGGACGGGGGGCGAGGCCATGGAGGGATTTGAAAACAAGGATGAGAATTTTAAAATTGAGGCGTTGCTTAACCAGGAGCCAATGTAGGTCAGTGAGCACAGGGGTGATGGGTGAATGGGACTTGGTGTGAGTTAGGACATGGGCAGCAGAGTTTTGGATGACCTCAAGTTTATGTAGGGTAGAATGTGGGAGGCCAACCAGGAGTGCATTGGAATAGTCAAGTCTAGAGGTAACAAAGTCATGGATGAGGTTTCAGCAGCAGATGAGCTGAGGCAGGGGCGGAGCCGGGAGGTGGAAACAGGTGGACTTAGTTATGCCACGGATATGTGGTCGGAAGCTCATTTCACGGTCAACTATGACACCAAGGTTGCAAACAGTCTGGATCAGCCTCAGACAGATGCTAGGGAGAGGGATGGAGTTGGTGGCTAGGGAACGGAGTTTTTTGCGAGGAACGAAGACAATGGCTTCGGTCTTCCCAATACTTAGTTGGAGGAAATTTCTGCTCATCCAGTACTGGATAGTGGACAAGCAGTCTGACAATTTAGAGACAGTGGAGGGCTCGAGAGAAGTTATGGTGAGGTAGAGCTGGGTGTCGTCAGCGTACATGTGGAAACTGACGCTGCGTTTTTGGGTGATGTTGACGAGGGGCAGCATGTAAATGAGGAGTAGGATCCTCATGGGACATCAGAGGTAACAATACAGGAACGGGAAGCCATTGCAGGTGGTTCTCTGGCTACGATTCGATAGATAAGAATGGAACCAGGCGAGTGCAGTCCCACCCAGCTGGACGATGGTGGAGAGTCATTGGAGGAGGATGGAGTGGTCAACCGTGTCAAAGGCTGCAGACAGGTCGAGAAGGACGAGGAGGGATAGTTTAGCTTTGTCACAGTCACATAGGATGTCATTTGTAACTTTGATAAGAGCCGTTTCGGTACTGTGGCAGGGGTGGAAACCTGATTGGAGAGATTCAAACATGGAGTTCCAGGAAAGATGGGTGTAGTGTATGTGCCTTTAAGACAGAACTACTATTACAGCTCCTGTATACTGTAGTACCGGCAGTGACCACACCTGTATATAAGCCTTGCGCATGCCTCTGTACCCCCAGTCTTGAGACTACCCTCCTCCAGTAAATACCTGTTTATCGTTAAGTTACAGCATCCGTGTGGTTATTGAAAAACAGCATACTCTCAGAATCACGGATCTAACAGTGGCGACGAATGCCGATTCGAATCTACCTGCAACTCTGCATTTCCCTTCGAGGATTCGCTCCGGGAGGGTGGTGTAACAAAAAAAAAAGAAAACAAAAAAAAGTCGAGGCCAGGAACACGGGCGTCGACCACGAGCAACCGCCCAGTCGTCCGGCAGAGAGTGAACATCGCAGGGGAGGCTGTGGAGAGCCGGGCTTGGTTCCCCAGCCACGACGATCAGCAAGAGACTGACGACAGGTCCAGCGCAGACCCTTCCCGGACAGCAGCGGCTGGAGCCAACCGACGGCAGAGAGAAAGCCGAGCAGCGTTGACAGGGTAAGACAGAGGGTGAAGCGCACAGGGCGCAGCCGGGGGTTGAAAACCGAGCGGCGTCGAGAAAAAAAAAACAAAAAGCAAACCGGAGAGAGAAAGGGACTACAAGCGGCTATTTTCACATATACCCTTGAAAGCTACAGAGATTGTCTTGAAGACGTATACGGGGCAAAAAGTCTACCCCAAAGGAAAAATAAGGGTGAAAGTGATATATAAAGGCCAGGAAATACCTAAAATGGATATATATGTATTGCCAGATGGAGGACCACCACTGCGAGGACGTGAATGGATCCGGAAGATACAATTAGATTGGCATTCCATACAGGTACTGAAGGTTGAGGCCAAAAAGGATGACGACGTCACACCTGGACGACTGTCAAAAATGCTAACTGACGCAAAAGAAGTGTTCCAGGAGGGTCTAGGAACACTAAAAGGCATAACAGCAATGATTAAAATAGAGGAAAGTGCAAGCCCAAAGTTTTTTAAGGCCAGACCAGGGCCTTATGCGATCAGACCAGCTGTCGAAGCAGAGCTGGAAGGGTTGGAACGTTCAGGAGTACTGTCCAAAGTGGACTGGAGCGAGGGGGCTACACCCATCGTTCCTGTAATGAAGAGGTCGTTGAGTAATACGCCTGGGGAACCAAAGAAGGTTCGCATCTGTGGGGATTTTAAGGTGATAGTGAACCCAGTCCTTCACACGGTACAATATCTGCTTCCACGAATTGAGGATATTTTTGCCTCGCTATCTGGAGGTAAACGCTTCACCAAAATTGATCTAGCCCAGGCGTACTTGCAAATGGAGATAGAAGAAGCTTCGAAACAATACCTTACGATTAACACTCATAAAGGTCTCTATCAATACAACCGGCTGGTGTTCGGGGTAGCCTCGGCTCCGGCTATCTGGCAAAGGGCAATGGATCAAGTCCTGCAAGGGATTCCAGGGACCCAGTGTTATTTGGACGACATCTTGGTCACGGGCGAAAATGACAGTGATCACCTCGCCAACTTGGAGAAGGTGCTCACCAGATTAAAGGAGTATGGGCTACGAGCTAATCGCCACAAGTGCGAGTTTTTCCAGAAACAGATCTCGTATTGTGGCCACGTCATCGATGAAGAGGGGTTACATAAGTCCCCTGAAAAGATTGAGGCAGTAGTCAAGGCTCCAGCACCGGAAAATGTGTCACAACTGAGGTCGTTCCTCGGGCTGGTAAACTACTACCACAAGTTCTTACCAAATTTGTCCACGGTATTACACCCACTGAACATCCTACTGCAAACAGGGGTACCATGGAAGTGGGATGACGAACGTAGACGAGCTTTCCAGAAGTGTAAAGAATTGATCACATCAAAAGAGGTGTTGGCCCATTTCAACCCAGCGCTACCAATTCGTTTGGCATGTGATGCATCACCCTATGGTATTGGAGCGGTGCTGTCGCCTCTCCAACCCGTCTGGGAATTTGTGCGACACTCATGAAGGTCTTTGCGTCTCAGTCACTAACCTCAGCCGAGCGCAACTACGCCCAGATTAACAGGGAGGCCCTCAGCCTAGTATGGGGAGTAAAAAAATTCAACCACTATCTGCATGGGCAGAAGTTCACCTTGCTGACTGACCACCAACCACTTGTCTCCATCTTTAATCCTAAGAAGGGCGTTCCAGTGATGACTGCACAACGGTTACAAAGATGGTCCCTGTTTCTAGGGGTGAATCAATATGAAATAGAATATAAAGGCATGAAACAGCATGGGAACGCTGATGGGCTATCACGCCTGCCACTGCCTACTGTGGAGGAAGCACCAGCAGTGGACCCTATCGAGATATTTTATTCGTCAATAATTGAACGATTGCCAGTAACGAATGCGGATATAGAGAAGGAGACCCGCAATGATCCGACGCTGTCTCGGGTATATGATTTGACGGTGAGGGGATGGCCAACACATGGCGACTCACTGTTGCCAGCATTCTCATCCAGAAGAGAACAGCTGTCAGTATGCCAGGGGACAGTGATGTGTGGATCCAGAGTGGTGATTCCACCCAAGTTAAGGGAGAGAGTGCTAAATGAGCTACATGAAGGTCATCTGGGGGGAGTGAAAATGAAAAGCCTTGCTAGGGCTTATGTGTGGTGGCCGGGAATCGATCAACAAATCAAAGACCTAACTAAGAGCTGCTTAGGATGCCAGAAGGTCCAAAATGCACCACCACATGCCCCTCTACACCCATGGGAGTGGCCCTCCTCTCCATGGCAACGGGTGCATATTGATTTCGCTGGTCCATTCATGGACTCAATGTTCTTAATAGCAGTGGATGCTCATTCGAAGTGGCCTGAGGTGATAAAAATGTCCTCAACCACTACAGAGAAAACGATTGCAGTCCTACGGACCATATTTGCCAGCAACGGTTTGCCAGAGCAGGTTTGCTCTGATAATGGACCACAGTTTGTGTCCGAAGAGTTTCAAAAATTTATGAGAAGGAATGGGGTAAGGCATTACACATCCGCCCCGTATCATCCAGCCACAAATGGATTGGCTGAGAGGTTCGTACAAACCTTTAAGAAAGCGATAAAGGCCATGTGCAACGAGGAAATTCCACTACAGCATAAGATGGACAATTTCTTATTAGCCTACCGAAACGCAACACATGCAGTTACCAACCAGACCCCAGCCATGATGTTCTTTAACCGAAGGTTGCGATCTCGTCTGGACTTGCTCAGACCAAATGTGCGAAGAAATGTTGAGGACAAACAATTCCAGCACATCAATGAGAAGCCGACAAGGAGCTTCAATGTAGGACAACCAGTCTTGGCCCGTGACTATCGAACAGAGAAATGGCAACCCGGAACGATATGCACAAGGCAGGGGCCATTAATGTACACAGTGGATGTCGGGGAGAACATTGTGAGACGCCACGTCGATCAGATCTTAGCATCACAGGAACGTGTCAACCCCATGTCTCGAGTACCTGGGGATGAACCCGACATACCGGTAGCATCTACCTCAGAACCAGTAGCAATGGAACCCGATGAACTACCCGATGAAAAGGGGTCAGAATCGCCTCTGCACCAAGAACAAGAACCTCCGGAAAGGCGCTATCCCGAAAGGGTCAGGAAGCCGCCCCAAAGACTGAATCTATAAATGGACTATTGTTGTTTAATGTACATGCTAAAGTGTTAATTGTTATTTGAATATTAGGGGTACTACTAATCTAAAAGGGGAGGAATTGTAGTGTATGTGCCTTTAAGACAGAACTACTTTTACAGCTCCTGTATACTGTAGTACCGGCAGTGACCACACCTGTATATAAGCCTTGCGCATGCCTCTGTACCCCCAGTCTTGAGACTACCCTCCTCCAGTAAATACCTGTTTATCGTTAAGTTACAGCATCCGTGTGGTTATTGAAAAACAGCATACTCTCAGAATCACGGATCTAACAATGGGCACGGATTTGGGAGGCAACAACACGATCAAGAACTTTGGAGAGGAAAGGGAGGTTGAGATGGGGCAGTAGTTTGCAAGGATGGAGGGGTCAAGGATAGTGGAAATCTGAACACTCTCCCCAAAAAGCTTTGGAGGCTAGGTCAATTGAAATTTCAAAAGTGAGATTGATAGGCTTTTGTTAGTCAAGGCTATTAAGGGTCATGGAATCAAGGAGTGAAGATACAGATCTGCCATGATCTAACTGAATGGTGGAGCAGGCTCGAGGGGCTGAATGGCCTACTCCTGTTCCTAAGTTCCTATGGGGGAAAAATTGGGTTGCGCCCCCTTTGGGGCGCTAACTTTGCCAGCTCAAAAAGGTTAGCACCCCCTCGCTGGAAATTGAGTGGAAGCACTCGCCCTCCCTCTTGAGGCGCAACCATTCAATATCGCGGCGCTACGTGCAACAGCGCCACGCACGTCGGCACATAGTGCCATGGTACTCCCCTGATTAAAGGGGTGGGGCCTAGCGCAGCGCACACCGGGGCCCTGCTGGACCACCGGAGAGTAGGGTGCCGGCAAAAGAGCCCAGCACACAAGAGAAGTGCAGGGCTGACTGATCACGGCCGGCACCCCGCAGGAGGAGGCGAAAGGGGGCAAATGCTGGCAGGCGGCCCAAAAAATATGGCCGCCCAGCACCTGCCCTTTAATTTGCGCCACCGTGGCTGCAAACACACCACCCTGACCCTGTCGGACATAGCGTCCAGTGGTAGCTCAGGGGGCATGAGTGAAGTTTGCGGCTGGGGCGCGAGTGGGGCACTGCGCATGGTGATGATGTCATCGCCGGAGGTGCAGCACCACAGGGTGCTACAGGCTACCGCTGCCGCTAACCTGCCGTGGGAGGCATTAGTGGTGCCGCCACTGGGTGCTAGGTGCTTTGCACCCCTATGTCTGTGGTGTACGTAACTGATACAGCCAGTGCTCTGGTTTATTTTTCAGAAAACACTGGTCCCAACAGGTAATCGCTATACATGAGGATTGAGATAAATGTGAGAGCAAAGTATTAGATATTTATAAATGTTAACTCAGTCCCAACATATCTTACAGCCTTGGAACATATGTAGGGTGTATTATTAAGAGCCTGAAAATCTGAGTCTGGACTACTACGGGTCCTCCTTCCCTCGCATCATCATTGGTGGCAGAGCTTTCAGTGGTCATAGCCCTGCATTCTGGAGTTCTCTTTCTAAATCCCTCAAACTTACTTCATTTGTTCTCACTTTCAAAAACCTTCTCAGACTGATCTTTTCAATCCGGCATTTAGTCAATTTCACTAACTCTTTTCCAGTTCCTGCTAGCTGTCTGATGCACTGATATCCTGTATCACAGAAACATAACTGATGGTCTTGTCATCAATAGTCACAGATGCCTAGGCACCACATGGGGCTGGTTCAGCATGTGAAGCACTTTCCATTCAGGGTGGACTCTGGTTTTCTGTAGTCTCTTCGCTACTTTATCTCAGTGCCCTCGCTATCCCATGTGCTCGATTTGTTTGATTCAGGTCACTTTACACACAATTCTGTTCCTTCCACCCATAGACAGACACTTTTCCCAGTATGAATTTAGATAAAAATCCTCCAATTGTTAATGTGCAATACTTCTTTTTACCCTAAACAGCAATTTTAGGAGTTTGGGTAAAGTTTAGAGACCACTCCCTAACACACATATGCAATACACACAGCAGTATTATATTTTTCCTTATTTTCAATATTTTTTTTCACTATCAATTTTTATTTTGTATTTATATGTACAGCATTAAAAATCAGATGACTGACATTTATGTTACTGCTCCTTAAAAGAGGTGTCCTCAACCTGATTTTTACAATTCATTGAAACCATTTGACTTGCATATAAATCCAAATAACCAGAAACTGTGCATCAATCCTATTAGTGCTTGCATACAGGATGCCCAGAATTTGCATTGTCGGCAACAGTGAAAGAAATGAGTATAAATTGTAACTATGACACTAAAAAGTGCATTATGAACTGATTTTGCATATAGCCAAATATAAGCATCTACCTTGGCACTGAGGTCAATGCCAAGCTAATTGATGGGAATTATTTGTTGTTTCTGTGATTCAGCTGCTGGAGCTATTTTTTGTGACTCTCCAGAAGGGAAGTCTCATCCTGGTTACAAACCATCCAAAAAATAACATGAAAAACTCTTGTGTGGGTGCAGTGCTACTGACACATTCTCCATCCGACAGAGTCCAACTAATGAGAGAAAGAGATATACAGACAGAATACAAAGAGAGAGAGGCAGACAGAGATAATGTCAACAGTGTAGGCAGTATTATGAAACAAAAGTATAAAAATAGAATACACAAACCACAAGTAAGAAAGACAAAATAAAGAGACAAACAGAACCAAAGGAAGGGATCAATCGCTGATATCTAGCAAACAGACAGAAGTAATACTGTAAGGATTCAGGCTCTGAAAAGAGAAAACGCCATTTTGGTAGCAGTTCCAGGTCTAAGTCAGGCAGGCCCACTTGTTTGTGCAGTAACTGACTGCAAAAGTATCCCAAATGTGTTCTGGTTTTGTTTGCCTCTGTTAGGTTGCACCCTTCTATTGGCAGCCCACTGCTAAATACCATTGCAATATTGCCATGGTAGTTATATGGCTCCCGATCAGCTGCTGCCTCCACTGTGCTCAGTTCCTACACTCCTTTCATTCATTACTTGCTAAGTCTTTGTTACATGAGTTCCCCCAGAGATGCGCATTTTGTTTCCATAGTGACTGTGCTGTTTTCACCCCAATCTGTATGCAGAGCTTTCTGTGTAATTCCTCCAAGAGTTGTGCAAGACCACTGTTATTAATTCCTTTCAGTTGGCTATATTAGTATAATGTTTAAAATGGTAATAAAAATACATATCTAACTTAGCCAAAGCTGATTCACAGCAGTGTCCTGTGTGCTGAGATCTTAAAATCTACATCACAAATGTAAATATTTTTTCAATGGCTAAAAGATTTTAGAAGAAATTTAGAATCAAATTTTAAAATGGTGCATCATAACAACCAATAAGATGACTAGATCATAACATATCTTTTAGCTGCTACCAAACTTACAAGCTTGCCTGAGCTCAGCATAAACTGCCAGCCATTATTGTAGATGCTTAAAGAGACAGACTGTTCTGATAATCTTTTAAATCTTTTTGGCGTGTTTTATTTTTCAGAATATAAGATTTTGGGGATAAAATAAAAATGCAAAAAATACACAAAAGATTAATAAACCATAAAATGGAAAGAACAAAGGAAGGAAGTATCCCTTTTAGAGATAGAAGGAAATCAAAATATATCGACTGCTAGAAAATGATCAACTGATGGCAGATAATACAGAAATACACACAGACCAAAATATAACATAAGATTGGCATAAATGAAAAATACAAAAACACAAAGATAACAAAATAGATGATTAACTTAACAGACACTTAAGAAAATTCAAACAAGAATAGGAAATCTAGAGTGAACAAAAAAAGGAAATAATGTGTCATTGAAGAAATAATAATTTTAAAAAACTTTAAAATTGTCTGCGTTTATATGCTCGACTTTCAGTTTTGCAACACTCAAAAGGTACAATTAATCCATTTGTTTTTGAAATTCCTCTTGCTATTCAGACTGGAGCAAGTTTTTCCTATGCCATTACAGTTGGTCGCAAGCATATATGCCAAATAGCATATCTGGCAGATGTCTTTTAACATATGTAAATGTAATGTTGTGCACATAGATAAGGACATTGCTCAAGGCTGTTGAGTAGAAGTACATGGGTATTATAGAGCACGAGCCATTGAAGGCCCATTACCAGTGCCACAAAGCTAATTGCAAAAGCAAACAGTATCTGGATGTACTGCCAGGATGATTAAATGCAAAATAAGGAACACTATTCTGTCTTTCTATAAGGCCTTCGTCAGGCCTCACATAGAATACTGTATCCAGTTTTGGTCCCCTAACACAGTGAGGGCCCAGAAAAGGTTCAGAGAAGGCCATCTAGACATCAATCTCAAAGCGGTTGACGCAATGTAAAGCATATCCAAAATGCATTTTGGGGAGGGCTAACAAGGCAAGGGATTATACACAATAAATGGTAGGATACTGAGAAGTGTAGAGGTGTAGAAGTGTAGAGGAACAGAGGGACCTTGGAGTGCATTGCACATTCTCCCCGTGTTTGCGTGGGTTTCCTCCGGGTGCTCCGGTTTCCTCCCACAGTCCAAAGATGTGCGGGTTAGGTTGATTGGCCATGATAAAAACTGGCCCTTAGTGTTAGGGAGGATTAAATACGTGGGGTTACGGGGATAGGGCTTGGGTGGGATGGCTGTCGGTGTAGGGACCGGGTGCTAGGGTTTGGATGATCAGTCATGATCTCGTTGAATGGCGGAGCAGGCTCAAAGGGCCGAATGGCCTACTCCTGCTCCTATCTTCTATGTTTCTATGTTTCTATGTTTCTATCCCTGAAGGTAGCAGGCCAGGTAGATAACGTGGTTAAGAAGGCATACGAGATACTTTCCTTTATTAGCCAAGGCATAGAATATAAGAGCAGGGAGGTTATGCTAGAACTGTATAAAACACTAGTTAGGCCACAGCTAGAGTACTGCGTACAGTTCTAATCACCACATTACAGGAAAGATGTGATTGCACTAGAGAGGGTACAGAGCAGATTTACGAGGGTGTTGGCAGAACTGGACAAGTTTAGCAATGAGGAAAGATTGGATAGGCTGGGGTTCTTTTCTTTGGAACAGAGGAGGCTCAGGGGAGATTTAATTGAGGTGTATAAAATTATGAGGGGCCTAGATAGAGTGGATAGGAAGGACCTATTTCCCTTAGCAGAGAGGTCAATAACCAGGGGACATAGATTTAAAGTAATTGGTAGGATTAGAGGGGAGTTGAGGAGAATTTTTTTCATCCAGAGGGTAGTGGAGGTCTGGAACTCACTGCCTGAAAGGGTGGTAGAGGCAGAAACCATCATCACATTTAAAAAGTACTTGGATATACACTTGAAGTGCTGTAACCTACAAGGATACGGACCAAGAACTGGAAAGTGCGATTAGGCTGGATAGCTCTTTTTCGGCTGGCACAGACACGATGATCTGAATGGCCTCCTTCTGTGCTTCTATGATTCTATCCTATATCGGTTGTAAGAGAATTATGGATATTCCATTGTTATTAATTACATAGGATTACATAGGATATACAGCACAGAAACAGACCATTCGGCCCAACCAGTCCATGCCGGCGTTTATGCTCCACTCGAGCCTCCTCCCATCTTTCCTCAACTAACACTATCAGCATAACCCTCTATTCCCTTCTCCTCATATGCTTATCTAATCGCCCCTTAAATGCATCTATACTATTTGCTTCAACCACTCCCTGTTGTAGCGAGTTCCACATTCCCACCACTCTCTGGGTAAAGAAGTTTCTTGTGAATTCCATATTTGATTTCTTGGACTCTAGTTATGCTCTTCCCCACCAGTGGAAACATTCTCTCTGTATCCACTCTATCAAAACTTAAAGACCTCTATTATGTCACCCCTCAGCCTTCCCTTTTCAAGAGATCCTTTCCTGATAGATATACCCTCGCATTTCTGGTATCATCCTTGTAAATCTTCTCTGCACCCTCTCCAGTGCCTCTATATCTTTATTAATGTAGCATTTGCAATTGAGCCTTTACTTAAAAATCAATATTATGAAGTGAGACCTGTGGCATTTAATGTACTTGGGAAGTTAATTAGATTTGAAAATGTGCAACTAAACCATGTATTTATAGAAAACATCTATTCCACCTTCATCATCTTGTTGCTAAAAATCTCAGTGGCAATATAGCAGTGAGGTAATATGGTATGTAAATAAGTACTGAATTTGATTGGTCCAATAATGGCATCAGAAAGACTTTGCAAGATGTTTTAACAACTTTCATTGGAAAATTAATAGTTGCATTAAGAAGGGAGCTTACTTAAAGAACCAACTACATTTGAGGATGATTTCATTTAACTTTCCATGACCTACTGTAGTGGATGCTGACGAAAAGCATTTGGTGCCATTGATACAGTCAGGACGACATCCATACTGATGGATTAATGATTTTAACGTAATTTGTTGGATGATAATCAACAACTAATTATCAAGAGAAAATACAGTTAGCCTATATATTATAAGGTATACAGTTGAAAAGTTATTTTCAACATAACAACTGACCAAAGCAAAAATCTCACAAGAGATGGTTTGCGTCCATTTTGAATGCCTACTGAGAATAAACTGATGACAGTTCTCGCCATACAACCCACCCCAGCTCCTTCCAGATTTGTTTTTTAATGTATTTTCAGTTCTTTTCAGATGCAAGGGGCACAGCATTGTGGTTCAACAAATTGCACTTGGAGTGGTGCAATGCAGGTTTCACATAGAATTACATACAATTTACAGCACAGAAACAGGCCATTCAGACCAACTGGTCCATGCCGGTGTTGATGCTCCACATGAGCCTCCTCCCACCCACCCCTCTTCATCTAACTCTATCAGCATAACCTTCTGTTCCTTTCTCCCTTATATGTTTATCGAGCTTTCCCTTAAATGCATCTATGTTTGTGCCCATAGTCCCTCATACAGCAAGTTCTCAACCTTCACTGAACTGGCAGGAGGTCAAACAAAAGATGGGCACTTCCCTAAGGGGAATTAAAATGGAAGGGTGAGATACCATGGCTTACTGTAGAATGGCACTGCCAGATCAAGTGTCCCACCCCTCTCAGCTGTGTGATGCTATAGGTTCCGTGCATAGATCTAAAAGAAAAACACACAAAAAATTTAAACATCAAAAGAAAACTTAAAAAGGTTGGCTTAATAAATATATACTATTTTTATAAGCATAAGTACTTACATACATATAAAACTGTATTTCTGTCCCCAGTATGTCCTAAAGTACTTAACAGGCTATGAATTATTTCAGCATCCCAAATGACAGGTAGTGGCAAAAAGAAATGAACCCGATGCCAAATTAAATCATCCTGCTAAATTCCTGATTGTATTTTGTAGCCCCAAAACCATGTGACTCTGCTTCTGGCATGGTGCCTCACTCAATGAGAGTGCATATAGGAGATTCAAATATGAAGGTCATGTGCTCGATTCATGGTGCCCCCAATTTTCCGGTCATTGATCTTAATAGCTGGAAAATCAGATGTGTTGTGCAACTTGTGCTCTATTCCTGATTTTCCAATCTGTGCTCCCGTCAAGTGGGAACCTGCCCTAGAAGCAATGTCTTGCATTTCCATGCCTTAGTGAATATAAAGCCATCATGTTTAGATGATTATAAACCACTAAAATTTCAGTCCATTTGGTTCATAATGCCATATGAACCTCTTGGTTAGATTATTCTTTTGATTCACTATTCTACACATAACCTACCTGAACCCTTTGAATAGACTGTTGCATAGTGGAATTTCCATTTCCTGCCATTATGGAGGGAAATATACCTGATGAATAGAGGAGATTAGCAAATGATCAAAAGTCCCCAAATTTTGATCTTGCACGTATGCACAACAATAACCAAGGCACGAGATTGAAAACAAGTACAACAGAAATGGAACTATATCCTTCTTGGACTATGAAGTTGATTTATGTCAGACAGGAAAATATTGGTATCAGTGCTGTACAATAAGCTGACCCTTTGCACCAACAGCAAAATGGAGGAAAATTCCAATGGGGTTTTGGACTGGTGGGCAATCAGTGCGAGTTTTCACAGTCCCTTTTTCCTCCACCATTTATCTAGAATCCACCATAAAAGAGGCAGTAAATGGGAGGAAGATCTAGGCCTGTGTGTGTTTTCCTGTCAAAATAGGAGAATGAAATAAAAAATTAATGATCCATTTGAAATGTCTGCTGTACTTGCCTGTTAATGATGCTGACAAACTATAACCAATGGATTTCATTGCTAAATTCTTCTACGGCAGAATAAATTGCAGCAGTGAAATAAATACCTTGCAGATCATCGTGGAAAAATGGATGATTCCATTATGTCACAAAAATCAGTGAAAACCAAAATTAACATCTTGGGTTATGCAAAGCTAACTTTAAAAAAATAAAAAATGATGTAATGGTGATTCACTATTATAAAGCCAGAGCTTCAAACTTGACCTTTTTAGAATGACACTAATTTCTGAATAAACACTTTAATACAAAATGCATAAATATGTCTTATTATTTAGTTCCTCAGTATATTTTGTATCAACAGAATAAATGAACTTCTGTAGGCCCAAAGAAACCCCTGAATATCTAGTGGGTTTGTGTTATATATTTCATGCCATGGGCATTTGGCTGAGCCTACCTTTAGCTGAAAGATCAATAAAGCACATTCATAAAGATCACAACCAACATTTTAATGTGTACATAGCCTCGAGCCTGTTTGATCATGGCTGATCTGTACCTCAAATCCATTTACCAGCCTTTGCTCCATATCCCTTGATACCCTTACCTAACAAAAATCTATCTATCTCAGTCTTGAAAGTTTCAATTGACCCAGCATCCACAGCTTTATGGGGAGAGAGTTCCAGATTTCTGCTACCCTTTGTGTGAGGAAGATTTTGTGCCTGAATGGCCTGGTTCTAATTTTAAAATTATGCCCCTGGTTCTGGATGCCCCCACCAGAGGAAATAGTTTCTCGGTATCTACCTTATTGAATCCTTTTATAATTTTAAACATCTCCATTAGTTCACCCCTCAACCTCTATACTCAAGGAAATACAAGTCACGTTTATGCAACCTATCCTCATAATTTAACCCTTTAAGCCCAGGTATCATTCTGGTAAATCGGCGCTGTACCTCCTCCAAGGCCAACATATTCTTCCTGAGGTGCAGTGCCCGAACTGAACTTAATACTCCAGATAGAGTGACCAAGGCTCTTTAGAACTGAAGCATAACCTCCTCCACTTTGCATTCCAGACCCCTTGAGATAAAGGCCAACATTTCATTAGCCTTCTTGATTACTTTTGTACATGTCTACTAGCTTTCAGTGATTTGTGTATATGAACCCCCAAATCTCTGTTTCTAGATTCTCACCATTTAGAAGTTACTCTGATTTGTCTTTCTTGAATCCAAAGTGAATGACCTCACAGTTCCCCACACTGAACTGCATTTACCACAGTATTACCCACTCACTTAATCTGTCTGCATCCCTTTGTAATTTCCTCCTCCCATCTGCACTACTTACTGTGCCTCCCAACTTAGTGTCATCTACAAACTTGGATATACTTTATTCCTTCATCCAAGTTATTGATACATATAGTGAAAAGCTGAGGCCCCCTGAGGAACACCACTTGTCACATCCCACCAATCGGAGTGCCTACTCTTCATCTCTGTCTCCTACCTCCCAACCAATTTCCAAATCATGTCACAAGGTTGCCTCTAAATCTGTGTAGCTACAAAACCTGGATGAAAATTAAATACCAAACCAAGATCTGTATTTAATAGTGTTTCAAGGGCATGTACACATAATACCATCTTCGAAGTAAGCACCTTTTTGCCTCCAAATTATTCAGCATCACATCAGCAAAGTGACCCACTATTATGTAGTTTGGTAAGATGCAACATTGGAATCCAATTTGTGAAATACGATTCTGTAGAATTTAGATTATTAACACGCAGCTAAAATAAACAATATTACAAATATAAATTTCCATGCAAACAAGTATTGTTAGGCATGACGAATTCCGAGTTTCAATTAATATTTTATTTCAACAAAACGTATATTTCTTGGAAGAGTGAAATTATTTCAAGTCCCAATTCTTTCCCATGAATGTTATAACTTCGATGGTTGGAGCTGGTGCCATTTGTGAAGTCAGCGGTCGGATATGACGCTGGCCAAAGTTTGCAGCACATACGTGGGATGTTTCAACGGAAGAGCCAGATGAGCTGGGGCTGTTTATATTGGCGATGATCCATAAACACTCTTTCTGTGGGTCACCACACAACAGCTAACACATAAAATAGACCATAGAGCGCTACGTGTGTGTGCGACTTACGAGACATTTCCTCCCCACTTTGGATGATGAGGACCGTCTGACTGGAGGTTTCACGGCTCGCAGTCACAGACCTGCCACTCAAGCCAAGGCTGGCCAGCTGTTCGCAGCCTTGCCGGAGGGACACTGCTGACAGATTAAAATCCGGAGTGGAGTTCCAAACAGATTGGGATTGCGGCCGGAACTGTGCCGCTGGGATTCGGGCTGTGGAGCAGTTCCAGGTCTTGCGGAGCCGCCCACCTCTGCCAGTCACCGCCAGGAGGGAGGAGGCAAGCGGTAAGTCTATTAAAGTGCGATGACACGCTCAAACTGGCTAGTTGGAGAGTTAACTGCGTTTGAATGAGGGTAGTTTGTGTATATGTGAGCTGGTCTTCAAAAAACAGTTCTATTTAGTGTAACTGAACGCTTCGTGTTATCGAGAGATTTCAATCTTTGCCTCTAGGTAAGTTGATGTAGTTTTGAAAAGTTGGGCGGTGTATTAGTGACTTATCGCGTATTTGCAAGCGATATATGGGCGGGTGGGGGGTTGATAACTGGTTACTTATTTGTATTCGTTTTTTCTATATAAGTAACACCGAGTTGGAATTGGATCTGCGGGTTTGCCCTTTTTTTTTCCAAAATTGAAAAAGGAGACTCGCTGTGAAAGGTAGTTTTGTTTTGTGGAAACAAGGAGTCCTTGAAAAACGTAATTCCTTCCTGTTTACGGGATTATTCGTGGTCTTTAAAAAATCTACAAAGCATACATTGCATTTAACGAGCACTATCTACTTGTTATCACAGTAGTTAATATAAATGGTTTTCCTCTTTAGTCCAATGCAGTGGCATATCTTGCTACTGATGCTTGAAGTTTATTCATATCCGCGGCACCGTTAAACTGTTAAATTGTAAGTGGTAAACCAAATTAATTTTTATAGATGTTAGTTTTTAGAATTTTTGATGTAAATTGAAAGATAAATGTTTTTAACGCAGAGGCTGTTGCATTGTGTAGTCACTTATGGTAAGTGGCTGGTATGAGTGGAAGCAAAACTTAGTTGCTACATGTTAGTGCAATATTTGGTCTGGAGTGCATCAATATATAGAATTTGCAGATGCTATAACAATTCTGCTATCTAGTGGCATTTTAAAATGCACCTATATAAGCTTTCTTGATTATGCTTCTGTGAAGTGCTTTGTGACATTTTTCTGCGTTAAAGGTGTTGTATAAATGCAAGTTGTTATAGTTTAGCTTATTTCACTTTGTTGTGAAAAGTCATTGGTATTCGTTCCTTGGAACAATTCCAGCCTACCACAGAGATGGTCTGCACTTTGTTAATACAGAAAACTTTCATTTTGTTGCTTTGGTGAATTGGGAATGAACTTTATTTTTAAATGTCAGTTTACTAGGTCATCTAGCTTTTAACAGGTAAACTTAAAAATATGAATAAAAAACAACCAATTGCAAATGCTGAAAATCTGAAATAAAATAAATGTTGGAAATATGCAGCCGGTCAGTCCGCATCAGTGGATAAAAGATGGGTCATGGGTTCAGGCAAAGCCATTTTTCAGAATTGAAAACCGAAAGATAAACCTGCATTTTTAATACACAAGAAAGACAAGGAGTGGGAAAAACACATACTCCAAGCACAGGGAGAAAGTTGAGTGATATGTAACCTGCTTAAAAGAAAAGCAGGAGATTATATATGATATGAAAGATAATCTCTGTCAGGCAATTGAAAGAAGCAGTAAAGAAACAATGTGCCAATAGCAAAGACCATGAGAAACCCACCCAAAGAAAAAGATGAGGAAAATAGGGGAGTTGAAAGAAACACAAAGGATGTGAGTTGTCCCAATGATCTGCTCTAGCATCAATAGGAGAATCATGGAAACCCTAGAAAAATAACTTTAAAAAAGTTTATGCTGAGGTTGGTCTGAAATGAATGCAGAAAATACTGGCAAACACCAAGTTTGTCAGTTCTTACCCCCACAGACCCACTCCACACCACAACACCTTCTGCTGTAAATAAAATGGAGGGTATACCCAAGACCTGAAATTGCTAAAGTCTATGTTCAGACTAGAGGGCTGTAGAATCCCCAAGAGAATGTTCCTGAAGTTTACATTGAGTTTGGTTGGGACAATGTAGGAAGCCAAAGATAGAGTTGCAGACAGAGCAGAGGTGTTCAAAGTGATCGCCTAATCTGAGTTTGCTCTCTCCAATACACAGACCAAGAATTGTGAGCAACACACACTGCATATAGATTGGAGGAATTAGACATACATTGCTGACTTGCATGGAAGAGATTGTGGGGCCCTGGACAGTGGTGCAGCAGGGTTTGAAAGGATACATTTTGCATCTGACAGCTAGGGTGGTGGAGTGAAAACAAGGTTCTTGTGGAGAGAATGATCCCTCTGGAAAGTGGAGGGAGGAGGAAGTTGTTCTTGCAGGTGGCAGAAATGGTGGAAGATGGTCTGTTAAATGTGAAGGCTGATGAAACAAATTTGCTTTGGTTTCTCTATCCTCTGGTCAGATGTATGCTTATTGTTGAAATGTTAAAAAGTTGGTGGATGTTTGTAGAAAATAAAGCATAACTTGATTATTGAATGCACTGTATCTTGTAAAACACCACAGCTGGCTAAACATTCTATTACTAATGTATGAAATAGAATTTGCAGATTTATGTTCATCAAAATACTTTACTGGTGTAGTAAAAGATATTGCAATGTGGTGAGAAGTTTGGTCTTGCTATAATCTAAAGTAAATGTGAGTTTTATAAATGTTGCTTTTTAATGAAAATTGCTGCATATACTGGTTAATTAAAGATGAATTTGTTTGGAAACAACTAGAATGTGTTTATTAGCTTGAGATGACTAGTGCAATTCTCCCCTTTTTTATATCCAAATAAATATCATCTTCATGTGTTAGTCTGAGGTATTGCAGCTTTAAATGTTAGTGACCGGATTCCTTTCTGATCTTTTTAATCTTAAGTCAATGCTTTGAACTTATTAAAATGTAAACCAGTTACAATGGTGTATTCCAGTTGCTAAGTAGTATAAATGGATTGAACCTTAATGATCTTTGACATAATCACAATCTCTATAAGGGGGAGTTGCAGATTTGAATGCAAAATGGAAGATGAATAGTTTAAATTTAACTGCTGTACATGAGTGACTATATACAATAGATTCCCTGGGGAGGCAATGTGTGTAAGATTCTCTTCTGGCCCTGTATATTTCTATGATCCTACTAGCTCCCCAGATAACTCTGTGGATAAATGCACTGTTGTGTGTGCTACCGAGCCCCACAGAATAGGTAGGTTCTTTGTTTGATCTGTGTCAAGTTAGCTGGTTGGAACTGGGGTATTGGCAAGGATTCTGCAATTGGGCTACAGCGCTCCTGGATGGGAGTAGATGGAGAACATCAGTCTGGGTTGCTGCTCTCAATAGTTATCCAGTAACTTTTTGAAAAGTACATGTGAGGACATCGGATGAGAGAGGATTGGGATCCACTGAGATGCTAGTAATGGTCCTACAGTCTTCCAACACATTGTCATGGCTTGTGTGAAGCATGATCATTTGGGTGTGGCACTGGCAAGCAGTCAGCATCTTCAAGAGAACATTTAAAATATGTGAGTCAACAAATTGAGCTTTTAACTGAAATGTCAAACTGATTATCTGATGCTTGTGACTATACATCGTCCAAACTGGAGAAAAACAATAAAAGTAGAGATGGCTCTTTGGAAGAGAATCCTGGAGTTTAAGGTGTTGCAAATTGGTGTTGTGGGACCACTAATTTCACGGTATCGTTCACCTTATCTTAATTCATCCATCCATAAAGACACTACATTCTCACCATTCCTACATCCAATTGCTTGTTGAATAATTCCAGGGCTTTTTCCTCCACCCACACTCTGCCCCCATTATTCAGCATTGAACACTCCTATGTCAGCTATGGCCTGGATTAGAAACAGAGTAAAGTGCTTCCTGCTCCACAGTGCATCTTAACACCAGATTAGGAGGCCCACTCTTTTTAGCAATGCCTCTAACCTCGCATTTAATTTTCAACTGAAAGTGGAACCTAGTGCTAAATTCTGTGGCTATCTGAATTCCTTTCATGGAGGGTCTCTTCGGCTGTTGGAGTGAGGAAACCTTCATTTGGCTGATTCTAACTCAAATACAGAGCTAAATTTAAATAGAAATGCAGTTTTTTTTCCTGTGCCTCCAGTGCAGAAGGCGGAATAGCAGTGGCCTTTATTGCTAAAACACTCTGGCTTAATGACTATCCCTACTGAAATCAATTTTTCTCTGATATGCTTGCGTAAAGGCCCATGGATCCCAGGGATGCAGGCGGTTCGGAAGCTTCCCTGGGATCACGTGGGCTCCTCCAATCGGAAAGGAGGATTCTTCATATATGTTTATGGGAATTCCATTTACAAATGGAATCTGAACGGAATGCGCCAGCGAAAGTGATTTTTTTGGGTCAGTATGGATAATCTGTCAAGGCGAACCTTCACAGATCGCAAGTTCTGTGGTTTTGCGAATGCAGAACTTACGGAGCCTTTTGATGCTTATGACGGCGTTGTCAGCGAGAGCGCAAAATCCGGGCCATAGTGGTTGAAAATTCTCAGTTGTGTTTTCGAATGACGTCGCCAAGGGGCAGCATGTAGATGAGAAATAGGAGGGGGCTAAGGATAGATCCTTGGAGGACATCAGAGGTAGTGGTGCGGGAGCAGGAAGAGAAGCTGTTTAAGGTGATTCTCGCGCTACAATTAGATAGATAAAAATGGAACCAGGCGAGTGCAGTCCTACCCAGCTGGACGACGGTGGAGTGTCGTTGGAGGAGGATGGTGCGGTCAACCGTGTCAAAGGCTGCAGACAGGTGAAGAAAGATGAGGAGAGATAGTTTATCTTTGTCACAGAGGATGTCATTGGTGACTTTGAGAGCTGTTTTGGTACTATGCCAGGGGTGCAAACCTGATTGTAAGGATTCAAACAGAGTTCTGGAAACGATGAGCATAGATTTGGGAGGTGACGACACATTCAAGGACTTTGGCGAGGAAACAGAGATGGGGAATAAGTTTACAAGAACTGAGGGGTCAAGGGTTGGTTTTTTGAGGAGAGGGGTGTGATAGCAGATTTGAAGGAGAAGGGTACAGTACCTGAAGAGAGAATTAAGTGTCTAATGTATCTTAGTAATTATCTTTGGTAGATATGAAATGCTTCAGAAATATAAAAATACTTTGGAACCAACTTGGTGACTAATGGATAAATGCCTGCTTAAATCTTAGTTGGGATTAAAATTTTACAGTTCATCTACAAAGATGGAAAATATAAATTGGAAACTAGGCCATTTCTGTCTCCACTTCATTTTGAGTTGGAACTCAATCTAAAATCAGATGCTTTGTTAGCTGCATTTTGCATTAAAATCTTTAAGTCAGACCATAACCTCTGCACTTATTTGGTCACATGGCAGCTGTTGTTGATTCTGCATTTCCATTTACACCTCTTCTAGATCCATCTTGTTACTTTACTTGTCCCATTACCACCTCCTTTTGCCTTGCACCATCATCATACCGTTTGTCATTTCATCGCTCTGCTTTCCACCTGATCACAGAGCTTCCCTTTTTGTTCTTTACTCCCCTCCCCCTGCACTTGCTTAAAATCTGTTACATCTCTAACTTTTTCCAGTTCTGACAAAAGGTTATTGACTTGAAACGTTAACTGTTTCTCTCTCCACTGATGCTGCCTGACCTGCTGAGTATTTCCAGCATTTTCTATTTTTTTTACATATTTCCAGCATCCATAGTATTTTGCTTTAGTATTGGTGTTTAATTCACTGCCACTTCTCTTTTAGCAATGCACACCTTTTACAGGATTTCCATTGTCTCTTACTGTGTTCATCTTCATTGCTTTCTGTTTCCCTTCTCGTGTTTGATCAGGTATCTACCAAAACTCTGTCACAGCCGCAACTGTCTCCGGCTGCGACTTATTCCACCCTTCATGGTTTGGATCCACCCAAGATTACAGATATCTCCAAGATATTCAGCGTTCCTCAAACCGCTGCTCTTGCTGCATCCTGAGATCCACGCTTCATTCCATACACTGCCACATGCACGCTCTTGACCCCTCTCTTCAGCAGCACCAACTCATACATGGGATATACAACAACTTGTATTTAAATAGCACCGTTAACATAGAACCTTTTTGCTAAGGTGCTGCACAGGAGTATTTTAAGACAAATAATTCGACACCGATCCACATGAGGGTAAATTAGGGCAGGTGACCAAAGGCTTGGTCAAAGAGGTAGGTTTTAAGGAGTGTCTTAAAGGAGGAAAGAGAGGTAGTGAGGCGGACAGGTTTAGGCAGGGAATTCCAGAGCTTGGGGCCAAGGCAACAGAAGGCACGGCCACCAAAGGTTGAGCGATTTTTATAATTGGGGATGTTCGAGGGCAGAATTAGCAGAGCGCAGATATCTCTGGAGGGTTGGGGGCCTGGGCTGTGGGGCTGAAGGAGATTAGAGATAGGAAGGGGCGAGGCCATGGAGGGATTTGAAAACCAGGATGAGCATTTTGAAATCGAGGCGCTGCTTAACCAGGAGCTAATGTAGGTCAGCCAGCACAGAGGGGAATGGGATTTGGTGCGAGTTAGGACACAGGCAGCTCCGTTTTGGATGACCTCAAGTTTATGTAGGGATGTGGGAGGCCAGCCAGGAGTGTGTTGGAATAGTCAAGTCTAGAAGTAACAAAGGCATGGATGAGGGTTTCGGCAGCGGATGAGCTGAGGCAAGGGCGGAGACGGGCGATATTAGAGGTGGAAGTAGGCAGTCTTTGTTATGGTGCGGATATGTGGTCGGAAGCTCATTTCAGGGTCAACTATGACACCAAGGTTGCGAACAGTGTGGTTCAGCCTCAGACAGATGTTGGGGAGAGGGATGGAGTTAGTGGCTAGGGAACGAAGTTTGTGGCGGGGACTGAAAACAATGGCTTCGATCTTCCCAATATTTAATTGGAGAAAATTTTTGCTCATCCAGAACTGTGTGTCGGACAAGCAGTCTGACAATTAAGCGCCGTGGAGGGGTCGAGCGAAGAGGTAGAGCTGGGTGTCATCAGCATACATGTGAATACTGACTGCCTGACTGTTTTCGGATGATATCGCCAAGGGGCAACATGTAGATGAGAAATAGGAGGGGGCCAAGGATAGATCCTTTGGGGACACCAGAGGTAATGGTGCGGGAGCAGGAAGAGAAGCCGTTGCAGGTGATTCTCTGCTTACGATTAGATAGATAAGAATGGAACCAGGTGAGTGCAGTCCCACCCTGCTGGACGACGGTGGAGAGGCTTTTGAGAAGGATGGAGTGGTCAACCATGTCAAAGGCTGCAGACAAGTCGAGAAGGGATAGTTTACTTTTGTCACAAAGGATGTCATTTTGAGAGCCGTTTTGGTACTGTGGCAAGGACGGAAACCTGATTGGAGGGATTCAAACATGGAATTGTGGGGAAGATGGGCACGGATTTGAGAGGCGACAACACGTTTAAGGACTTTGGAGAGGAAAGGGAGGTTAGAGATGGGGCGGCAGTTTGCAAGGACAGAGGGATCAAGGTTTGGTTTTTTTGAGGAGAGGTGATGATGGCAGATTTGAGGGAGAGGGGGACAGTACCTGAGGAGAGAGAACCGTTGGTATCAGCTAACATGGGAATCCAAAAAGGAAGTTTGGTGGGAATAGGTTTGAGGGAGCAGGAGGTGAGTCTCCTAGACAAGATGAGCACAGAGAGGTCATGAGGGGAGATCGGAGAGAAACTGGAGAAAGATGTGAGTTCAGGGCTAGGGCAGGGGGGAACCTTAGAGGAAGTTTGGCCCCGTGGGCTAGGGGAAGGCAGGGAAGTGGCAGAGGCAGCTGAACGGATGGTCTCAATCTTAGAGACAAAAGTCCATGAGCTCCTCACACTTGTTATCGAAGGTGAGGGTGGAGGGGACAGGGGACAGGGGAGAGGGGTTTAAGAAGACGGTTGGCAGTAGAGAATAGGAGCCAGGGTTTATCTTTGCATTCCAGAATGATTCTGGAATAGTGAGCAATTTTGGCAGATGAGAGCAGGACCTGATAGTGCTTTGTGGTCTAGCCAGATCTGGCGGTGAATGGCTAAACCAGTTGTCCGCCATATCCGTTCAAGTCTGCGTCCCTTGGACTTAAGGGAGTGAAGATGAGAACCATACCCAGGGGAACGGCCAAGGGATGAGAAGGCAATTGTTTTAGTAGGGACTAGGACATCAAAGATAGTAGTGAGGGTGTGGTTGAGCAGATTGGTAGCTGCAGAAATGTTATGGTGAATGGAGGGCCAGAGGCTGGACAGTTGGGATTTCATAAGTGCAGTTCACAGAATCACAAACCCCACAGTGCAGATAGAGGCCATTTCGGCCCATCGAGCCTGCACCGACACATATCCCACCCGATCACTGTAACCCCACGTATTTAATCCCCCTAACACTAATGGTCAATTTATCATAGCCAATCAACCTAACCCACACATCTTTGGACTGTGGGAGGAAACCGGAGCACCCAGAGGAAACCCACGCAAACACTGGGAGAATGTGTGTGGAGTTTGCACAGTCACCTGAGGCTGGATTCGAACCCGGGTCCCTGGTGCTGTGAGGCAACAGTGCTAACCACTATGCCACTGTGCTGCCCCTTGTTGTAAGAGAGTTTTTTCCAGAAGGAAGCAGAGTTGGAGTGGGTGGGTGGAAGGGGGATGTGGGTGGAGAGCAATATGAGGATATGGTCAGAGATGGCCTTATCTGCAATTGACACCATGGGAGTAGCGAGGCCACGAGAGATGGCAAGGTCGAGGGGGTGGCTGTGAATATGGGTTGGGGAGTTTACATGGAGGGAGAGATTAAGGGAGGATAGGAGGCTAGTGAACTCAGGAGAGAGAGCATGATAAATTGAGATGGAGGTTGAAATCACCGAGGATGAGAAGTCGTTTGGTGCAGAGGCTGAGGGAGGAGAACAGTGACGATATCTCGGTAATAACATTTTTATGTTACTTGGGTGGGCGGTAGAAAACACATTTTAAAATGAAGTGAGGGTTTGAACAAGGTGAGATGCTCAAAGGAGGAAAAACTGCCAGAGGAATAGGGGGACAGACCAAGGTGTGATTTGGTGATGAGAGCCACACTGCCACCACGGTGGTCTGAGCAGGGCAAGTGGTGGAAGGTATAGCTGGGTGTGGAGGCTTCATTTAAGGGTAAGGTGTCATCACCCCTCAACAAAGTTTCCGTCGGGGCCATGATATCAATGCAGTCATCCACGATAAGTTTATGGATGGCAAGGGCCTTCTTCGCAGGTGAATGGACATTCTGGAGGGAGATGCGGAGGGTCGTGATGGCTGCCCCACTGCCAGCGTCCACAGGGTCAGTGCTGGGGGGTGTGAGTTGGTTGGGGAGGAGATTGGCAAGATTTGCCCACAGTGGGTGCGCTGGGCGGGAAAGTTGGCGAGAGAGTAGGATGGGACAGTTGGGGTTGCTGCTCGTAAGGCAGCAGCGATGAGTGCCTCGATGGGCCCTTTGTAGGATGCCAAGAGAGGCACAGAAGGAAGCTGTGGGCTTATCGAAGAGGGAGTCAAGCCTGGGACAGCAGCAGGAGAGTAGGAAGGTCGAAGAGTAATGAAGGATTGGGGTAGGGATTTGGAAGGGCAGTGGAGAGGAGAGATGAAAGGAGGCATGATAACAGGAGAGTGTGGTCAAGGAGGGATAGGGAGAGAAGGAAACTGGGGGGAAAAAGTGAAATGGCTCGGGTCCAGAGCGGCAGCCAAAGTGCGCACGTGTATGGACATGGGAAAAGCTCAGAAAAGCTCATACGGCACAGAAACAGGCCATTTGGCCGAACCAGTCCATGCTGGCATTTATACTCCACTCTAGCCTCCTCCTGCCTTTCCTCATCTAACTCTGTCAGCATAACCCTCTATTCCTTTCTCCCTCATATATGCTTGTCTAGCCTCCCCTTAAATGCATCTATACTATTTGCCTCAACCACTCCCTGTGGTAGTGAGTTCCACATTCTCCCCACTCTCTGGGTAAAGAAGTTTCTTCTGAAGTCCCTACTGGATTTCTTGGTGACTATCTTATATTGATGGCCTCTAGTTATGCTTGTCCCCACAAGTGCAAACATTCTCTCTCTCTATCAAAACCTTTCATAATTTTAAAGACCTCTATTAGGTCACCCCTTAGCCACCTTCTTTCAAGAGAAGAGACCCAACCTGTTCATCCTTTCCTGATATGTATATCCTCGCATTTCTGTTATCATCCTTGTAAATCTTCTCTGCACACTCTCCAGTGCCTCTCTATCCTTTTTATAATATGGCAACCAGAACTGTATGCAGTACTGAAAGTGTGGTCTAACCAAGGTTCAATACAAGTTTAGCATAACTTCCCTACTTTTCAATTCTCTCCTTCTAGAAATAAACTCGTGCTTAGTTTGCTTTTTTTTAATGGCTTTGCTAACCTGTGTCGCAACTTTGTGATTTGTGTATTTGTACTCTGAGATCCCTTTGTTCCTCTACCGCACCTAGACTTGCACCCTCCAAGTGATAAGTGACCTTCCTATTCTTCCTAGCAAAATGTAATACCTCACATATTTGTGTTGAACTTCATTTGCCAATTATATGCCCATTCTGCAATTTATTAATGCCCTCCTGTAATTTGTTGTAGTCCTCCTCCGTATTGACTATTAACCCCTTTTCCCCCCCCCCCCAATTTGATGTCATCTGCAAATTTAGAGTGTGCTTTGATTCCAAAGTCTAAATCACTAATGTAAATTGTGAACAGTGGTCCCAGCACTGATCCTTGTGGAACACTACTATCCACCTTCTGCCACTGAACAGCTACCCTTTACCCCTACTCTCTGCTTTCTGTCTTGAAGCCAGCTAGCTATCCATTCTGCTACTTGTCCCCTGACTCTGCATTCTCTGACCTTGTTCATTAGTCTATTATGGGGTACCTTTATCGAAGGCCTTTTGAAAATTTAGATACATTTCATCCACTGCATTACCATTGTCTACTCTGTTACCTCTTCAAAAATGTAAATGAGGTTGGTCAAGCAAGATTTCCCTTTTGAAATCCATGCTGACTATTCCTTTATATTTTTGGTTTCTAGATGTTCTTCTATTTTCTCCTTTAGTAGGGATTCCATTATTTTTCCTACCACCGATGTTAAACTGACTGGTCTATAATTCCCTGAACATGTTCTATCCCTCTTCTTGAATATAGGTATTACATTAGCTATCCGCCAGTCTGGCACTACACCTTTCCCCTTTTTTCTAATGAATTATTAAATAGGCCCAGAAATTCGGGTCGGGGGCTTCCCGCGGGTGCAAGCCCCCAACCTGCACTTACCTTGCGCGCTGGCAGTTGAGCTGTAAGGCCCCGTGGAATTCCGCTTCGGGGCCTGGCCCAGCTGCTGGCGCGCTGTGCTTGCGTGTCCCAGGGGCGTAGTTAGTGTGATGCGTCCCCCGGGATCACGTGGGCCATGGGCAGCCAATCGGTGCAGGGAAAAGCCCATTCATAAGTAGTGACGGGAAGACCTGTCAAAACTTATAAATACTACGGCCCCAAAATAGTAGTAAACATTCAAATACATTTTTAAAAATCATCACACTTTTTAAATAAACTATAAATTACTTTAAATAAACTATAAATTACATTAAATAACTATTTTAAACAATTTAAATTTGAGAAAAATAATTTTATATTCTAATAGGGCTAAAAATAAACTTGCCTTGCTTTAAAGTATTTAAAAATAATAAACCTGTAGAAAAAATGTTTTTAATTTTAATGAATTGACCACTTACCTTTTAATATGCGGGCCTTACGCCTGGTTTTTACATTTCTAAAATCTAAAGACTTACTTTTTTTTTAAAACAGGTTTTTCCGTGAGGGTAAGTTCAAAGCGCACGCGCAGACTCCCATGCGCACACGTTCAACCTCTGAACCCCTTTGTACAGAGTAACAGAAGTGCCGCTTTCCCACGCATGCGCAGTGCATGCAAGAAACCGGCACTTCCATCGGGCCCACGCGTGAGCATCCCGTGCGTACTCACCCGTGGAGACCCGAATTTCTGGGCCATTAAATGTGTACTAATGCCTCTGCTATCTCTTCCCTAGATTCTTTTAAAATGCGTGGATACAATCCATCCAGACCAGGGGTTTTATTGTACCTCTTCTGTCCAATTAATACCGGGGTAGTTGAAATCCCCCACAATTATTATTCTATGTTTTTTACTCACTTCCTTAATTTGTCTACATATTTCTTCAGACCACCAAATAGTGGAAGGAGGTGGAGGTAGATTATGCATATTAGTGTGATTGATCCTTTGTTATCTTTTATCTCTATCCATATGGATTCTATTTTTGTCATGCTGATGGTTCACTTTTTTCTACTGCCATTGTTACCCCTAATAAGTACAGCTACTCCACCTCCCCTTTTTTCCCCCCCTCTATCTTTTCTAAATATGTTATACCCTGCAATGTTTAATTCCCAGTCCTGATTTTTCTGTAGCCATGTCTCAGTAATCCTTACTATGTCTGGTTCCTCGCAACGCATGATTGACTTCCCCTCCAAGTCACACACCATCCTGACTTAGAAGTATATTGCCAATCCTTCATCATTGCTGGGTCAAAATCATCAAACTCCCTACCTAACTGCACTGTGGGAGTACCTTCACCACACTGACTGTAGCAGTTCAAGAAGGCAGCTCACCACCACCTTCTCGAGGACAATTGGGAATGGGCAATAAGTCCTGGCTGTGCCAGTGACTCCCACATCCCATAAACTCTTTTTTTAATTAGTTACTGCATTGCTGTACAGACAATTTAACTAATTTTTTATAGGATTTCCTCTCACTTTATGTTTAACCATCTTTTTAGACTCCTGTTCTATAACTATTTATTCCCTTGCCATCAAGGTCCTCCTTACTTTATTTCCTATTCTCTCTCTCCCTGTTGTTTATAATTAGGCTGGTTATGTTTCTTGTAGATCCCCTCCCCATTTTACTAGTTTAAAGCCTTTGCCACCTCCCTATTTACCCTTTCTGCTAGGACACGGGTCCCATCCCGGTTCAGGTGGAACCCGTCCCATCGGTACAGCTCCTTCCTGTCCCAGAACTGGTGCCAATGTCCCATGAAAAAGAACCCCTCTTTCCCACACAGCCTGTAGGGTGTGGTACATGCGCCCAGTCAGTTATGCCCCTGACTGTTTGTGAGCGGTTCGAATCGCTCCCATGCCCCTGGGTTCTAGACACCGGACTTGGGTACAGGCAGCGATATAGAAAACTCAGGTAGACAAGTGGTTTGGATGCAAACAAAACCAAGATTTTATTGAACAAGAAAATTTAATATAGTCTTAAAATAAATTACCACTACAACATTATATGCAAATACACTTATACAGGGAATGGGGAACACACGGCACATCGAGGGAAAACAACAATCTTAACAATCCCCTTATCCTTATCCCACCCCTATACCTAACTACATTAAGCTATGAGGGGCTGGAATTTATGCTCACCAGTCATAGTTCAAAATCAACTGTTGGAAAAGAAAACGGGTTTTGAGGTTTTGCCCTCTGTCCTGAGGTACCCCGTCGCCATGTGGTCTTCAGAGGCGCAGTACTGGAGCTGCTGCCGTGACGCACCCTCTTCTCGGCTACTGTCGTCGTCACGTCCCGATGGGTTCTTCTCCCTCGGGCGGTCATCGGCGGTAACGTTATATTTATCGGACGGTCACCAGTTGTTACCGTTTAGGCCTTACCGGCCATGCACCAAACGCCTGTGTATTCGTTATGGTGTGGAGACCTGCATCAATGCTGTGTTCAAGATGCTTGCCGTCGTCCCCACTTCCTTTCAACAAGATGCTTGCTATTGTCTTCCTCAGGGACTTCCTCCCTCCCCTCAGGCGTCAGCTTATAACTAGGCACTTGGGGGTTTTAAAATTACCGATACGGTTCTCTCTGCTCTGCTCTGCCCTTATCGAGGTATTATCATCTTCGTCTCGTCTGACTACACTACAAGTCCTGGGCTACCTGCTCCACTTCGTCTCGTCTCCAACAGTTGGTATGGTGTCCTTAGCTACTGAAGATCTACTCCGGAGAGCGAACCCGCCACGAGGCTGGGGCACGAGTACGAGCAGCAGCCCAAGAGGCCGGAGCCACGAGAGCCAGGCAAAAGCAGGAGCGAGAGCGCGGGCCAGAGCAATGACTGCTACCTGGGGCCTTCAGTTATACTTTTCTGAAAACTCCTTATCTACACGCCGGATCTGGTTGGCTCTATATTGTCTTAATTCTGGCGGGCTAGTTTTCAATAAGGGTAGCAATCCATGTTAACTGTTTAGATGGCCGGTAATTGCATTTACCGGCCTGAAATTGACCTGTATTGTCCTGTGACTTCTTGATGGGCTTGTCCGGCCTCGGTGGCTGTGTTTAATCTGTTTTCGATTATGTATGCAGACTGTTTGATGGTATTAAACTATGAGCCTCACTGAAACTTAAATCTGACTCCGATTCGTCTGATACATTATTCAAAGTTCTGTCTGGTAGAGTTCTCTTCACAGAAAACCTGCAGCCTTAGTTTCGATTACGCCCAAGCTGTCTGCTCTGCAGAATCCACATTTGAATCCCACAGGCTTTCTGTCACGAGGCTCGGAAGCCACCTTGGGTACCCTTTAATTTAAAATGTCCATTGCAGGGCCCCTTTTTATTAATAATAACCTCCTGGGAGATGTAGAAATGTTGCAATCTTACAAGCCCTTTAGCCACATGTTAATTCTCCTGATCTGTCTGCTTCTATGCCATTTGCATGTGGCTTGGGCAGTAATCCAGAGAATATTACCCTTGAGGTCCTGCTTTTTAATTTAGAACCTAACTCCTGATACTCTTTCAGCAGGACCTCCTCCTTGTTCCTACCTATGTCGTTTGTTCCAACATGGACCACGACAACTGGATTTACCCCCTCCCTTTCCAAGTTCCCCTCCAGTTGCCATGAGATATCCCTTACCCTGGCACCGGGTATGCAACACACCCTTCGGGATACTTGTTCCTGGCTGCAGGGGACGCTATCTATCCCCCTAATTATAGAGTCCCCTATCACTACCACATTTCTACTCTATTCTATATAAGGGGTAGGCCATTTAGGACTGAGATGAGGAGGAATTTCTTCACTGAGAGTGGTGAACCTGTGGAATTCTCCACCACAGAAGGCAGTTGAGGCCAATTCATTAAATATATTCAAGAAGGAGTTGGATATATTTCTAAGGCTAAAGGGATCAAGGGATATGGAGCAAAAGCAGGGACAGGGTACTGAATTTGGATGATCAGCCATGATCTGATTAAATGGCGGAGCAGGCTCGAGGGGCCGAATGGTCTACTCCTATCTTCTATGTTTCTACATTCTGCTTCCCCCCCCCCCCCAAAAAGACAGCCTTCTGAGCCACAGTGCATTGTGGCTGTCGTCCTCGCAGTCTTTCTCCTTGTCCTCACAGGTAGCGAGTACATTGTACCTGTAGGACAGAACCCGTGTCAGTCGGACCCCCTTCTCAACCTCTCCTAAATCCCTGCTACCCGGCTCCCTACCAGTCACATCCTCCCTTTCCTCTGGGGTGTGACTGTATTCTGGATAAAACTGTCCAGAAATTCCTCCCCCTCCCTTATGTGTCAGTGTCTCCAACTCTCACTCCAGCTCAATGACTCTGAGCTGGAGAGATTCAAGATGGAGACATCTCCTGCAGACGTGTTTGCTCAGGACAGTCTTGCTGTCCACAAATTCCCACATACTGCAGTCCAGACACACAACCTGCCCCTCCATATCTTAGTCTAGCCTTATTTTATTTAATTAGTTAAAGTCTTTATTCAACAATTATTTAGTTACAAACTATAATGCAGTATAGTTGTTATAGTTTCCTGGTCCTAGTTTAAACCTCTGTCCTAGGTTAGAGAGGATAAAAAAGTTAATACCAACCAATCACCTACCTGCTGTCCTGTGACATCACTCCTTGATTTTGCTTTTGCTCTCCCCTTCGTTCCTGCTCCTTTTATCCTCGCTGGTCCTGCTCTCGCTCTGACCTCGGGTCACCGCTCCTTTTTTCCCCGCTGCTCTCGCTGGTCCCACTCTCGCTCTGGCCTCGATTTGCTGGTCCCGCTCTCGCTCTGACCTCTGGTCGCTGCTCCTTTTATCCCTGCTGGTCCTGCTCTCGCTCTGGCCTCTGGTCACTGCTCCTTTCATTCCTGTCGCTGGCCTCTGGTCGCCGCTCCTTTTATCCCCGCTGGTGTCGCTCTCCTCTCAAAGCTGTCCTGCTCCGCAGTTCTATTTCATCCTTCGCCTCATCCGGTGCTTTAATCGTTTTTTCTTCCTTTCAGATGTAAAGGATTGTAAGCTTCAACAACACTTGAACACCAACGCCCTTCTGGAACCTTCTTCCCCCTTCACTTTCCTCTGATCCCCCCCAATCCCATCTTCCAATCTCACTACCTGCGTGTTTTCATTATCCCCTCTGACCTCCCCCCCCCCCCCCCCCCCCCCCCCCCTCCCCTAACCCCGAATGATCAGTCCTCCGCAAAGGCCTGAGCTTCATCCCTTTACGCCCCTAACTCAATGAATTTCGAGCTTGGCGTGACGCAGCTCTTTTCCTGTCGCATTTGTCATCCCACTTCTTTGGCCGGGGTCTTCCACGCCCCCTGCCCCCAATGGCACAGCTGACCCTTTCTCCCGTGTTCAGCATTCTTGTTCTACCTGAGCCCCCTCCCTCTGGCCTCTTTTACACTCTCTAGATCTTTTCATTGCGAACTGCCAGCATGACATCGGCTGTCTCAATTTCTCTGCTCCCCTCACGCACTCCAACTTACCTCACTCAGATCCAACCCCAACATTGTCATTAAACCTGGCAAACCGGCCTCTACCTTGCGGAGGCTGAATGCCAACTCTCTGACACCTCCTCCTACTTCCCCGGACCATGACCCCACTACTGAACATCAAGCCATCGTTTCCAAGACTTGCTGACCGCAACTCTTCTGGGGATCTTCCCTCCTAGTTCCCCAACCCCGCACAGCCCGCTTCTACCTCAAACAGGACTGCCCTGGTAACCCATTGTTTCAGCCTGTTCTTGCTCCACAGGACTGATTTCTTCCTGTCTTGACTTTTTTTCTCCCCTTGTCCAGTCTCTTCCCACCTACATCTGCAATTCTTCCAACGCCCTCTGCCACTAACAGTTTCCAGTTTCCTGGCCCCAATTGTCTCCTTTTCACTACGGATGTCCAACCCCTCTGCACATCCATCCCCCACCAGGGTGGCCTGAGGGCACACTGCTTCTTCCTTAAACAGAGGCCCAACTAGTCCCCGTCCACCACCATCTTCCTCTGGCTGGCTGAACTTGGTCTCACATTGAACAATTTCTCCTTTGACTTCCTCCAAATTAAAGGTGTTGCTCTGGGAACCCACATGGTTCCTTGCTATGCCTGCCTTTTCATGGGATATGTGGAACATTCTTTGTTCCAGTCCTACTCTGATCCCCTCCCTCACCTCTTTCCAGTACATTGATGACTGCATCAGTGCTGTTTCTTGCTCTCACCCTGAACTAAAAAAATTCATTCACTTTGCTTCCAATTTCCACCCTTCCCTCACCTTCACACAGTCCATCTCCGACTCTTCCCTTCCTCGACTTCTGTCTCCATTTCTGGGGATAGGCTATCGACAAACATCCACTATAAAAACACTGACTCCCACAGCTACCTAGACTACACTTCCTCCCACCCCGCTTCCTGTAAGGACGCTCTTCCATTCTCCCAGTTTCTTTGTCTCAGTCGCATCTGCTCTGATGATGCCACCTTCCATATTGGTGCTTCTGATATGTCTTCCTTTTTCCTCAACCGAGGATTCCGCTCTACCATGGCTGACATGGCCCTCGATTGTGTCAGTTCTATTTCCTGCACTTCTGCTCTCGCCCCTTCCCCTCCCTCCTTGTCCTCACCTTTCATCCCACCAGTCTCCACATTTAACGGATCATCCTTTGCCATTCCCACCACCTGCAGCATGATCCCACCAGTAAACACATCTTTCCCTCCCCTTTCAGCATTCTGAAGGGACCGCTCCCTCTGACACCCTGGTCCACTCCTCAATCACCCCCTCTGCTTCCCATGGCACCTTCCTGTGCAAGCACAGGAGATGCAACACCTGCCCTTTTACCTCCTCCCATCCCACTGTCCAGGGACCCAAGCACTCCTTCCAGGTGAAACAGCGATTTACTTGTATATGCAATTTAGTATACTGTATTCGCTGCTCACAATGCAGTCTCCTACATTGGGGAGACCAAACGCAGATTGGGTGATCGCTTTGCGGAACACCTCCATTCAGTCTGTAAGCGTGATCCTGAGGTTATCGTCACCTGTCGCTTTAATTCTCCGCTCCACTCCTACTGTGACCTCTCCGTCCTCGACCTCTTACATTGAGCTTCACTAGAACAGTGCAAGCTCGAGGAACAGCACCTCATCTTTCGAATAGGCACTTTACAGCCTTCTGGACTCTATATTGAATTCAACAATTTCAGACCATAACCTCTGCCCCTATTTTTTTTACCAAATGGCAGCTGTTGTTGATTCTGCCATTCCCATTTACACCTCATCTAGATCCATCTTTTGTTACTTGTCCCATTACCATCTCCTTTTGCCTTGTACCATCTTCCCTTTTGTCATTTAATCACTCCTGCCTTCCACTCTGATAGACCTTCCCTTTGGTTCTTTCTTCCCCCTCCCACCCCCACACTTGCTTAAAATCTGGTACATCTCTAACTTTTTCCAGTTCTGACGGAAGGTCATTGACCTGAAACATTAACTCTGTTTTTCTCTCCACAGAAGTTGTTTGACCTGCTGAGTATTTCCAGCATTTTCTGTTTTTATTTCAGATATCTGAAGCTGTCTGAATAATCCAGGGAAGGCTTGCAGATCATAGAATAGGATGTCCCTTATATATATATAATATGAAAATTCAGGTGGAGGATCAGAAAGGCAGATAATTGGAGTACAGCTAATGAACACTTAGCTGCATCTGTGAACTTAGTCAAAGTCCCTCTTCCAACAGCTATTCCATGTGCTGGAACCTTGTGATGATTGGAATCTTAAAATGTTCATGTGCACAAAGGATGCGGGGATGTGGTGTGCAAGATGTCTGAGACCAAACTCTCTTTTTGACTGTGTTGATGACCTGAGTGTTGAATTCAATACAACAATATATTATCCCAGCTGACAGTCCAGTTATAGTTTTGATGTTTGCCATCTACTGTAATGTTGAGGTTCACAGCAGGGACTTGGCATCTAACACTTGCATTCAATCCTGAAGCATTGATTGGCATGGTACTCTCTAAGTGTAGAAAGATGCCAATAACAGCATGTATTCTGACATTTAAAGGCATTGATTGGGAACATTCTCATTTACAGGATGTAACCTCTTTTAATCTAAGGAAATAATATTGATTGAGTTTAAATTTGCAAATGTGCTTTTGCCTTCTGTAGAGTATGTTATTAGCAAGTCAGCTGTAGTATAGCAAATAATGGAAGAACACAAGCATTTGCCATGTCAACTTTATTAAAAAACAGGTCATTAGTGCGTAGGCCATTAGATTTTCATACTAATTTTATTGCAGGATTGCTTGTAGAAAATAGCAAACAATGTGGGGCATGAAAACATTGCTTCCAAGTCTTTGATGTTTGGTTTTAATGTTGATGGGTTTTTTTCCAATTGAAATACTTGGCTGCAATGGTGCTGGAACTTTTTCATGCCTGTACTCCTGACTCTAGCCAATTTTCCAGGGGAAGGTTCATTTGAATAGTTTAGATGTGTTCGGTGGTATTTCTGGCACCATCAGGTCTTCTCATGGGTGGAGGGAAATGTGGTACCTTCCCCATTGCAGCATCGCATTTCCATGCTATATGAAGAATTTAACTTTTCCCTCTTCCACCCCCCTCCCCACCCCCAGTTTGTCCATTTTTCCTGCCTTGCTTTGAGATCAGTTGCACTTTAATCATAGTGTTCCTTGTGGCCAGTGTTTTTTTTTGTTTATGGGATGTGGGTGTCGCTGGCAAGGCCAGCATTTATTGCCCAACCAATTGTTGATGTGCATATGTTGAGAAATATTCTTGTAATTTCTGACTAATTATAATATACACATTCATATTTGGGTGGTTATATTGTACATTTGACATCACTTCTGCTGAAAAACCCCAGAAATGGTGATGGTGACTTAGAGCTGACAGAAAAGCTCCTTGCCTGATTTTGCTGCAAGTAGTTTACCAATCTGGCCCCTTTGTGTCTTGTAAAGTAAGTTTTTTTTTTAAAGCTGTTGCATGAGGTAGATTGGACAATAGATTGAAATTGCAACTCACTGGATATATTTTGACTTTTGAAAAGCTTTTCAGTCTAAGTTACAAGGATGCTGACATTGGGCACAGAAAAGAGTTCAAGGGCAATAATGGACTGTGTGTTAGTTTGAGGCCACCTACCCCAATTACGATCATATAAATTGTATAGACTCTTCCATGGTGCTTTTACTAATTGGACCAATTTTTTTTAATGGTCTTGATTGTTCCGGCTTTAGGGAAATCAGATGCTAGCTGAATGAGGAATACATAGAGATGTATTTTGATGGACGACTTAAAAACTGAAATAGTAAATGGTGTGGGATACCAAGGTTCCTATCCATTTATCCAATAAAAGCTGAATTCCATTCCAATAGTAAAGCTTTGAAGACTTAAAAATTTACTATTTTGATTATTTTTCAATGTGTGGTTATGCAGACTATATCTGTTCTTTTCCTCTTGCAGATACCTATTTGGCTTAGTATTGGAATCACAATGGGAAAAGTAGGCATCTTGATCCTCCTCAGTGTGGTCATGAAGTCTGTTCACTGTCAATGGAAAAATACTCAAGTATCAGAACTTGGGTCAGACCTGGGGATGAAGATTTTCAATCATGTTGTTAATTCTAAACCAACAGAGAACATTATCATGTCTCCACATGGAATTGCATCTGTACTTGGGATGCTGCAGCTAGGAGCAGGTGCAAGAACAAAACAGCAGTTGAACATTGCTCTGAAATACAGCTCATATGGTTTGTTTTAACTTATAACTTTTCATAACTGTAAAATTCCTTCCCCCTAGTTCAAGATTTTTAATGAGATTTTGCAACTTTGGACCATTGTGGCTAAAAAATGCTAAGTTTGTTCTCGATTTTGGGCAATCAGTTCTTACTGCCATAGCCACTTCAGTGCATTTCATTATATGTAGTTGTTGCTGATTTTGCAAGCCATCCACAAGCGCTAACATTTTTCAGGTACTGCCCTGAAATTATGATTTAGGCGAAGGTTCTTTGTAGTCGTATCTACAGTACTTGTGTTTTATTATGTGAAAGGTGCTATATAAATTATTTTTGTTGGAACCCCAACACCAGAATCTGATCTGGAACTCCAAACAATGAAGCACATATAGTTGCATGCTATGTAGCAGACACTGGCTGCAGTTGCACTCCAATAAGAAAGTAAGTGGCTTTTGAGTTTCATCCACTCACCAAGTGCTTCACTGCACATCTATGGGTCTCTGGACATATTGTTTCAAAACTCAAATGTTGCACTTAGCTTTTCTTAAAATATGACTTTTTTTAATGCAACTTCAATCTCTCCAAGCACAAACATCAGCTGGTTTTTTTCAATGTCTTGGTAAAAGGGATCCTGACTGACTAACTTAATTCTTCACCAACTAATACATCAAGTTGTAGAAACCTTCTGAATTACCGAGACAAATTACTTCCTTTTTTAGTGTTGAATGATTCTAGAAGCTATTACCTGTTACCATAACCTATTGATTGCACAGCAATATTAATACCATATAAATTTTAAGTCAGATCACATACTGGTTACACCATTTTGAATTGTAGATGTTTTTACCATATATAATTCAAGTAATGGTGTATTTTGGATATTTACATTAGATTTGTGTTGGTGAGTTCATCTTTTACATCCAAGTACTTCTGATGTTATGACTTGTAGTATGTGATTAGAATGAAGTACATAGAACAGAAGTCTGCATTTTCTAAGTTAAGCTACTTTCTGTATTGATTAATTCCTTACTAGGTATTTACAGAAAGCTCAAAAGGATACAGAAGTCTTTAACTGAGAGCAGAAATCAGGATATAGTAACTATTGCCAATGGAATATTTGCACCTAGTGATTTTGCAATGGAACAGCCCTTTATTAGAAAAACTAGAGATGTGTATCAAGCTGCATTGAGAAGTTTGAATTATGAAGATCCTGTGGCAGCTGCATCAGCAATCAACCAATGGACTAAGAATCAAACCAGAGGTACATATTCCATAAATCTGAATATATAACCAAAGGGGAGGGAACAGCATCTGTATTCTGCAGCAGCTTAATCTGCTAATGTGCCTTTGGGGAGGGGGACAAGAGAAGTGAGAAAGTAAATGATTTTCCTGGATGCTTTTCATTTATTAAAAAAAAGTTACTAAACCGCAATAGCAGTATAAGATTTTAAACATTTTCCACATTGATGATAATGCATTTTAGCTTTAACAAATTGTGTTCAATTCTTACTTGTGTGCATGTAGGATAGTAAAATTTATAGATTTTTGTTTGTGATTACAATATAATAAACTCTGCCCATCTTTCATACAACATTTTCCAAACTGTTTTGCACTCAGTTGTGGTAGATTTGAATTTAAACAAATAAAATACTGGATTTTTTCCAGATAATGTGCAAATCTCACTTCATACTTGCATCTTGACATGCTTTTTGTAATTTCTGTCATCAAAGCGTGATATTTGAGATCATTTCACCTGACTAAAGGGAAGGCAAGATGTTGATTTTCAACTGCCTGTTTTACTGAAGTATTACAATTTGGTCTGTCTTTCTTAGGTATGATTACAAATCTAATTTCCCCTGCCAGTCTCAGTGAAGCTACCAGGCTTGTGGTGGTCAATGCTATTTTTTTCAAGGGTTTGTGGAAGTCGCGGTTTCAACCAGAAAATACTCGTAACAGGGACTTCTATGCAGCTGATGGAAATGTGTATCAAGTTCCTATGATGTCCCAAAGATCAACGTTCAATTTTGGTAAGTCCAACGTCAATAGTGTCTGTAGCTTAGTTACTTGGGCACTGGATTGGTGAAAACAATTGGAAATGCTATAAACCAGGCAATACTTTGAAGCAGCAACATGTGCCAGAGTGATGGGTTAATTCTTGCATTCTGCTGTATTTCTGATCTAAGCTGCATTGTATTAAATTAGCTGCTGCAACTGCTAATTGTGTGTGTATATATAAATTGGAGAGTTAGACAATGTTATAAAATGAAGACTGACTGACTAAAAATAACCATTTGCAAAAACCGACTGATTAAAATGTACATGTGTGAATTTTAATTTTCCCAAGTCTGAATAAGAATGCATTTTTGTTGAACTAAATTTGTGTTTTGTATCTTGGAATACCTGATATTTTAAAAAGTGTGCTGTTCAGTAAGAAACTGGTAAGTAGGGGTCATATCTTCTGGAAACACCAATTCCAAATGTTACTTTATTCCTCAATACTAACATTACTGTTAACCATCAAGAGCACTGGTTCCTGGCTGAAGTACTGAGCAGATGAAAAATGGAGTCAAGGAATTGATGTCTGAAACCTTGGGTGTAAGGTGAATGTTTGAAGCCTGTAGCTTAGCATATTGGTGTTGTGAAACATTGGTGTTATTCCTCTCTCTAATTCTGGAATTCTAAGGCCACTTGTAGTGCTCTTGCTGCCAACAGAGAGCAGCTGGCTCAGCCCAGACCAGCAATTGAACCTGGGGCCTTCCTAATCTGTGAATCCTTGACAATGTCTTAACTAGCTGAGCAAGAGGACTCTGGATTTAAACTTTAATGCATGTGTTGATATTTTACAAATGATCAATTTTTCATCCCTAAATTTGAGTAGCTTAATTTTTTGCTGCAAATACTGTTTTAGTTTAACATGGAAGGTAGTGACTGGTATCTGAGATAATGACAGTGATTTGCAAAAAGGTATAAAATCATCTCCATGAACATCACCGTATTTATTTATTTTTTTTAAATACCAAGGCGTACTCATTTATTATTATTTGAGCCTTGCTTTGGTAGTTTCAATGCTGCTGATTATTGCTTTATAATCACTGTTGTGCATCTCTGTATATACCGCCAACTATGAAATGAATGGGGTTAATGACCGGTATTTAATTTGACCTGTTTTCCTAACGTGCAAGATTATAGTACCTGCTAGCCTTGATAAACCAGGTTTTGAACATAAGTCTCTTGTACTCGGATTCTAAACGGGTCCAGTGGTTTAGAGATATGTTGCTTTTGTTTCACAGGTATGGCCATCACACCAACCAATGTGAAATACTATATCCTTGAGCTGCCATATCACGGAGGCACTATCAGCATGTTTGTTGCTGTTCCAGAGGAAATCGATATCCCACTCTCTGCAATAACTCCTCACATGAATGTACAATCTATAAACAGCTGGAAAGGAATCATGAGAGAAAAGAAACTGGATATTGCCTTACCCAGGTAAGCAGGAGGTATTTGCTTTGAAACGTGTACAGCAGAAAGCAAGTAGTCACGTTCTAGTTTTAATACTTCAGTGTTTGAAGTTTGCTATACATTGAGGTATAATATTGGTTTACTTAACAGGTGAGTACTTTTTTGTGTACTGGGAAGTTGCATGTAGGTTAGATTAGATTATAGGTTAGATGTCTGTTTTAAAGATTATTCTAGCTGCCCCTTCCCTTTTTCTACAACAGATTGACTTACTTTAATGTTGAACTAATTTACTGGCATGTGTGTTTGTGGACTGTTGCCTGAAAGCTCTATATGTTGTAGATTCACTGCTGAGGCAGAGACTAACTTGGAGAAGCCCCTTTCAGCTCTTGGAATTACTGATATGTTTGATCAAACTAAAGCAAATTTTGGAAAGATTTGCAGTAAGTAACTTAATCTTTTGTCAAGAGAACTTTCAAAACATTTTTTGAAGTGTACATTTTTAACTCATCAACAATCTGTTGCAGGATCTGGTCAACTGTATGTTTCACAGGTTCTACAAAAGGCTAAAATTGAAGTAAATGAAGATGGAACTAAAGCCTCTGCAGCAACAGGCAAGTCTGTCAGCATTGTAAATTTGGACTGTGGGAAGTAAAGTGCTTTCCATGCATTGAATATACTTTGCAGTGTTAAAATTATATACTTGAACTGAACATTACTCAACTACAGTGAACTGGATATTTGACTTATTTGTTCCTGGTGAGGCTTACAGTGCATGTATAGTACAAATATGAAGTATCCATTTAGTCTCCCAACACATCATTTGTTGCTAGAATAGACTGTTTGGGGTAGAGTTTCTGCTTTGGGTGCAGTTGGCGATCCGGGCACAAATTGGGCCCAAAAATGCATTGTTTTGAGGCTTTTTCAAGTTTCTGCTCAAGCTCATTGGCATATCGCCAAATGCAAAATCTGCCATGAAACCTTGCAATCGGACAGCGTTTTAGAACTTAATTTTTTTTAAATTTTGCTTTAAAAATGATTCCATACTGTTGTGTATGTACCTTTTTTTAAGAGAAGAACTGATTCTATACTGCAGGACCGGCAGTGACCACCCCTGTATATAAAGCCATAGCAGGCTTCTGTACTTCAGTCTTAGGTTACCCTCTGTTCAGTAAATACCTGTTATTATTGTTCTCCTGCAGTCCGTGTATTATTTATACTCGGACACTACACTGGCGATGAACAGGTTCGAACTCACCTACAGTACTGCATCACTTCACGGGGATCTTTCCCTGTGAAGAAGCTTCTTGGAGGTCGAAGTCAGAACAACGGGCGTCAACCGCGGGCAACCGCCCAAGGATCCATCGGAGTTCGGAGAGTTGCAGGAGAGGCTGTGGAGAGCTGGGCTTGGCTCCCCAGTCAAGGTGTTCCAGCAAATCGTGCTGGTACCAGGTAGTGCGCTGACCCTTCCGGACTGCAGCGGGCTCGAGCTCGATCGAGCAGCTCTGCAAAGGGGCCGTGCAGCGTCGTCGGGAGGAAAAGGGGGCGAGAGAGAGAGGGTGGAGCGCACAGGGCGCAGTCGGTGCTCAAGAACCGGGCAGCGTAGCAAAAATAAAACGAGGGGAAGGAAAAGTGAGACGCGCCGAAGCCGCAGGTCACCACCATTACCCTGCAGAATGCTAGGAGCAGCGTGGCAGCAAGGGGAAGAAGGAAAAGCGTGGGAGGCGCCATTTTAAATCACCCAAGATGCCGAAAAGTGGCAGTATCACTGCTTTCGACAATGAGGTAGAAGACTGGACCACGTATGTGGAAAGAATTGAAGTGTATTGCAAGGCAAATGAGGTGGCCGATGGAAAGAAGGCATCGGTATTATTAAATTTGATGGGCGCGAGAACGTACGGCCTATTGCGGAATTTAATTACCCCAGCTAAACCAATGGAGAAAAGTTTTGAAGAGATTGTTAATATCTTACAGGAACACCTAAACCCTACACCGCTGCTGATAGCAGAAAGATTCAAGTTCCATAAAAGAAACCAGCACAAAGATGAGAGCAATGCTGACTCTCTTACGGAACTACGCAAGTTATCGAAGCACTGCCAGTTTGGAGCAGGACTGGCAGACACCTTACGGGATAAGTTTGTCTGCGGGCTCCAGAGTGAAGGAACCCAGAAACGACTACTTTCGGAAAAGGACCTGATGCTAGAACAGGCGTTCAGCATGGCAGTATCCTACGAAGCAGCAGCACGGGGAGCTGCGGAAATACAACAGAAACCACAGGAATACAGCGCTAACGAAATGGCGTATGGAGCAGAAAAGTGCTATCGCTGCGGCAGAACAACCCATGATCAGAAGGACTGCTGGTTTAAGGACAATGTATGCAGGCAATGTGGGAAAATGGGACACATAGCAAGAGTCTGCAGGTCGGGAAAGAAAACCAACACTACAAGAACTACTAAGGGAAAGTAAAGAAATTGACAGACAGTAGTTCGGAAGATCAGGAGAGTGATCAGGACTCCGGGAGCAGGAGGCTAAGTTGTCTAAAGTTACACAACGTGATCGCAAAGGAGGATCACTGAACCATTTGGGTCACCCTCATGATAGCAGGGTCCCCAGTAAAGATGGAATTGGACACTGGATCAGCCCTAACTGTCATGAATCGATGAGACGCTATTCTCACACATACCCTTGAAGGACACGTCCATTGTATTGAAGACATACACGGGGCAAAAAGTCTACCCCAGAGGAAAAATAAGGGTGCCAGTTGAATACAACGGCAAGGAAACACAAACTATATATGTATATACTACAAGATGGAGGACCACCATTATTGGGACGTGAATGGATCCGAAAAATACAATTGGATTGGCATTCCATTCAGGCGCTAACTGTGACTGACAAAAAGGATGATGACGTCACACCTGGACGACTGTCAAAAATTCTAACTGACGCGAAAGAGGTGTTCCAACAAGGACTTGGGACTCTAAAAGGAGTAACGGCAATGATAAAAATCGAAGATAACGCAAACCCAAAATTTTTTAAGGCCAGACCGCTACCTTACGCGATCTGCCCAGCCATTGAAGCAGAGCTGGAGCGTCTGGAGCATTCGGGTGTGCTGTCCAAGGTGGACTGGAGCGAGTGGGCCACACCCATCGTTCCTGTAATGAAGAAATCATTGAGCAGCATGCCTGGGGAACCGAAGAAGGTTCACATCTGTGGGGACTTCAAGGTAACTGTGAACCCAGTCCTGCACACAGTACAATATCCACTTCCACGGATAGAAGATATTTTCGCCTCACTATCTGGAGGGAAACGCTTTACAAAGATTGATCTGGCCCAAGTGTATCTACAAATGGAGGTGGAAGAAGCATCTAGGAAATACCTCACAATAAACACTCAAAGGCCTTTACCAGTACAATCGACTGGTATTCGGGGTAGCATCAGCCCCGGCTATTGGCAGAGGGCGATGGAACAAGTCCTGCAAGGGATCCCAGGGACCCAGTGTTATTTGGACGACATCCTGGTTACGGGCGAAAATGACAGTGAACACCTTGCCAACCTGGAGCAGGTGCTCACGAGATTACAGGAATATGGGCTACGAGCCAACTGCCCCAAATGAGAGTTCTTCAGGAGACAAATCTCGTATTGTGGCCACATGATTGATGAGGAAGGGTTGCATAAGTCGCCGGACAAGATTGAGGCTGTAGTCAAGGCTCCAGCACTGGAAAATGTGTCGCAACTGAGGTTGTTCCTCTGGTTGGTGAACTACTACCATAAGTTCTTGCCGAATTTATCTACAATTCTGCACCCACTGAACGCCCTACTGCAAACTGGAGTAACATGGAAATGGAGTGATGAGTGTAAGCGTGCCTTTCAGAAATGTAAATGCCTAATCTCTTCAAAAGAAGTATTGGCCCACTACAATCCAACACTACCGATTCGGTTAGCATGTGATGCGTCTCCCTACAGCATTGGAGTGGTGCTGTCACACAAATTCCTTGACGGTTCAGAGAGGCCAATAGCCTTTGCGTCGCGCTCGTTAACCTCAGCCGAGCGTAACTACGCCCAGATTGACAGGGAGGCCCTCAGCCTGGTGTGGGGGGGTGAAGAAGTTCAATCACTATCTGCATGGGCCGAAATTCACCCTACTGACTGACCATCAGCCCCTGGTCTCCATTTTTAACCCAAAGAAGGGCGTTCCGGTGATGGCGCAACGGCTGCAAAGATGGTCACTTTTTTAGGGGCACATCAGTACGACAGAGTACAAGGGTACGAAACAGCATGGAAACACTGATGGGCTGTTGCGCCTATCGTTGCCTACGGTAGAGTAAGCACCTGCAGTGGACCTGGTTGAGATATTCCATGCGACCATAGTCGAATGTCTACCTGTTACAAACTCAAGTATAGAGAAGGAAACCTGAAATGACCCGACACACACACTGGTCTATGATTTGATGGTGAAGGGATGGCCAGCACATGGCGACTCACTGTTGCCAGCATTCTCGCCAAGAAGAGAACAGCTGTCAGTGTGCCGGGGGACCTTGATGTGTGGATCCCGAGTGGTAATTCCACCCAAGTTGAGGGATAGAGTGCTCAATGAGCTTCATGAGGGTCATCTGGGAGGGGTAAAAATGAAGAGCCTAGCCAGGGCGTATGTGTGGTGGCCGGGAATTGATAAAGAAATCGAGGATATGACCAAGAGATGCACAGGATGCCAGAAGATGCAAAACGCTCCACTACATCCATGGGAGTGGCCCTCCTCTCCATGGCAACGGGCACACATTGATTTTGCTGGTCCATTATGGACTCAATGTTCCTAATCGCTATGGATGCCCATTCGAAATGGCCAGAGGTCATCAAAATGTCCTCCACCACCACGGAGAAAACTATTGCAGTCCTACGGACCATCTTCGCCAGGAATGGCTTGCCAGAACAGATTTGCTCCGACAATGGGCCACAGTTTGTGTCCGAGGATTTCCGGAGGTTTCTGAGGAATAATGGGGTGAAACATTACACATCTGCCCCATATCATCCAGCCACAAATGGATTGGCTGAGAGGTTTGTTCAGACCTTTAAAAAGGCAATGCATAATGACGACATACCACTACAACACAAGGTGGATAATTTCTTGTTTGCTTACCGGAATGCGACACATGCAGTCACCAACCAAGCTCCAGCCATAATGTTCTTCAACCGAAGGCTAAGATGTCGCCTGGATTTGCTCAAACCAAACATAAGACGAGATGTTGAGGATAAGCAATTCCAGCACATCAACGAGAAGCCAACCAGGAGCTTCAAGATAGGGCAACCAGTCTTGGCCCGCGACTACCGAACAGAAAAATGGCAGCCAGGAACGATATGCACACAGCAGGGACCACTAATGTACACAGTGGACGTTGGAGAGAGCATCGTGAGTCGCCATGCTGACCAGATTCTAGAGTCACAGGAACAAGCCAAACCCATACCACGAGCAGGTGCACCTGGTAATCAACCCGAAATACAGATTGCGTCTACCTCAGAAGCAGTGGTATTGGAAGCTGACGAACCAACCAATGACTGAGCCAGAATCAACTCCGCCGTAAGAACAGGATACTCAAAGGCGCTATCCAGTCAGGATCAGGAAGCCTCCTCAAAGACTGAACTTATAAATGATTATTTCAGTTGATGTATATAGTACAGAGAAAATTGTAATTGTAATTAGTTATTTAGTTGCTAAATGAATGTTATGTACTATTTATCTAAAAGGGGAGGAATTGTTGTGTATGTACCTTTTTTAAGAGAAGAACTGATTCTATACTGCAGTACTGGCAGTGACCACCCCTGTATATAAAGCCATAGCAGGCTTCTGTACTTCAGTCTTAGGTTACCCTCTGTTCAGTAAATACCTGTTATTATTGTTCTCCTGCAGTCCGTGTATTATTTATACTCGGACACTACACATAGTGGTAACTTGGTGTAGTTTGATTAATGTAGCTGAAAATGGGTTTATCACACAAAATAAGCATTTTAATCAGTGTCTAGGCCACCACCTGTGAGTAACCCGATTTTTAAATAAGTGAATTACTAAAAAAAATTTACAGAACCATTTGCTAGTTATATTGGAGTACAGTAGGCAGTTTCTTGGTAATAAAAAATTACATTTAAAAGCTTTTAAAAACTTGTCTATTCGTGCCCTTGCGTTTAAAAAGAAACTTAAAGGCCCACAAACAAGCGGAATTAGTGGAAACTTGCAATAGTGATTGATTTGATCGGGGGCGTGGTCAGTTTTTTTGGCACAGCCAACTTTTAGCACTTTTTTAAAAACTACTGCAGAAGCTCGATTTACACTGAACATAATTTGCGCTTGAATTTCCGTAATCTCTTTTGCGCCGGTTTCACAGATTTTTCCAGGTGAATTGTACCCAAAAAAAACCAGCACAACCAACCAGGTCTATGTTTCCTCTTTTCCCTTTGCATGCTCAGTTTGTTGATCAACAGTTTGCAAAAACTACCCCAAAGTGTTGAGAAGCTATAAGTTGGGTGACTTTTGTATCATATCCACTAATGTAGCACCAAAGGTTTGAGGGTGACTTGTTTAACTATCTATGTTACATAAAAACATAGAAGATAGGAGCAGGAGTAGGCCATTCGGCCCTTCGAGCCTGCTCCGCCATTCAACGAGATCATGGCTGATCATTCAAACCCTAGCACCCGGTCCCTACACAGACAGCCATCCCACCCAAGCCCTATCCCCATAACCCCACATATTTAATCCCCCCTAACACTAAAGGTCAATTTTTATCATGGCCAATCAACCTAACCCGCACATCTTTGGACTGTGGGAGGAAACCCACACAAACACGGGGAGAATGTGCAAACTCCACACACAGTCACCCGAGGCTGCATTTGAACCCGGGTCCCTGGCGCTGTGAGGCAACAGTGCTAACCACTATGCCACCGTGCTGTGGCATGTTAATGTGCATGTCAATGTTTGGGATGTTATTTGCACAGACTGTGGTGTAGTCTGCAATCTAATCTGGGCATCCATATTTAAAATGAGTTTTTGGATCACGAATGCCATGTGGAGTGATCCAAGAGGCCGATTTGCAGTTACAAGCTGTACTGAAACCTTTTGGGCATAAATTTGCATTTGTTCAGAATTGATAGAAATTCGAGGATATCATGTTTCCTGGTCTTTTGCATGAGGGCAGAGCTATATTAATGAGCTAAGTGGAGTTTCAGCAGACATAAAGTAGCACAAATGATTGAGGAAATACGCATGTAGCAGAGTTCTGGTGCAAAACCCGGGTAAATTTATTTTGAAAAACCGAACACAGTGCAACATATCTCTTGCGCCTTTTTACACTGAAAATTATATGGAAATTTCCTGCTATAGAGTTCATTAGTTTCAATCGAAACACCGAACAGCCATTAGTTTCAATCCATGGCCTGGAAAATAGCTATTGTCCAAACTTTGCCAATAGTTGGTGAATTACTAAGGAGGATCTAAGTAAAATACTACACTGATTTTTCAATTGGAAGCTGTAAAACCAGTACAATTTTTACATGTAGAACTATGGACTAACAGCTATCGACTAGCTTTAGTAACCTGTTGCAGTCCATGAGTGCATCATAAACGGAGTGTAAAAGGTGGGAATTTGCCGCAGAGGGGGAAAGAGGTGCTGGTTTTTGCCTCCAATACATGTAGTGGTTTGTGTAAGCTTGAGGCAGTATTTAAAATTTTGTCCACTGTTTGTGCTGTGTGTGCCTGCCCACCCCACCTGTCAGATAGACAGCCAGAGTGCTGAAAAATGTACCTTGGAGCAGGAGGCTGGCCAAAGAGAGGGGGAGGGAGCGTAATATGGTAGTTGTAGGACATTTAATAATTAGGGGGAACAGATAGCATCCTTTGTAAGCAGGATCAAGAGTCCCACATAGTATGTTGCCTACCTGGTGCCAGAGTGAAGGACATCTCTAACTGGCTTGAAAGGATATTGGAGAGTGAGTGGGTGGATCCAGTCGTTGTGGTCCATGTTGGGACCAACAGGATAGGGACGAGTAGGCAAGAGGTCCTGTTTCGAGAGTACCAAGAGCTAAATTAGAGAACCTCAATATAATTTCTAGATTATTACCTGAGCCATGTGCGAATTGGCATAGGGATAAGCAGATTAGCGAAGTGAATAAGTGGCTGAAGGAGCGGTGTGGGAAAGAGGGACTCCATTTCATGGGACACCGGCACCATTACAGGGATAGGAAGGAAATGTACCTAGCAGAAAGTATAAATAGGGTGGTCACAAGGACTTTAAACTAGTAAATTGGCAGGGGGAGGGAGAGGGGAAGGAAAGTGGGCTCAAGTGGAAAAGATAGTATAAATACTAGTTCTAAAACAAACAAAAAGGGAGTAGATTAATGGTCAGAAATTGTGCTTTTGGCACTACCGGTAAAGGGAAAACTAAAAGATGTAAATTAATTAAACCAGGAGAGAGCAATAAAACCGGAGTAAAACATTAGAGCATAAGGACCGGTTAGGGCACGTGGCCCAATTAAGCATTCTTTATACTAACACACTATAAAGAACAAATTGAATGACTTGCAGATGCAAATTCAACTTGGAGGTGACATGGTAGCCATTACTGAGACATGGCTGCAAGACGGTCAGGACTTTATGGGTAGAATTAATGCATAGAAAAGGATTTATGACTGTAGTGGGAGTTGTGTATAGGCCCCCTGGTAGCAGCTATGAAGTGGTAGAATGTATAAATGCAGAGATTGGTCAAGCATGTAGCAAAAGCAGTGTGGTTTTAATGGGGGATTTTAACTTTCATAGATTGGGATAAGCAGACTAGCTCATGTCAGAAAGGTAGTGAATTTCTAGTGTTCAGGATAGTTTTCTATACCATGTGCTAGAACCAACATGGGGCAGGCCATATTAGATTTAGTAATGAGCCAGATTTAGTTAACAGCCTAACGGTGTGTGATGGCGATCATAATAGGATAGAGTTCAACGTAATGTTTGAAAGGGAGAAACTCTAAACCGCTACTAAGATTCTAGATTTAGGTAAAGCTAACTTCAATGCGATGAGACAGAAACTGTCCACAGTAAACTGGGTAAATCTGTTAATGGGTGACATGACAGAAGAGATGTGGGAGATGTTCAAAAAAGAATTTTAATGTGTTCCAGGACCAAGGGTATATCTCTACTTGCCAAAAAAAGGCATGGACAACTAGAGGTAAGGGGGAAAAATAAGAGAGAGCATACAAAAATACAAAAATTAGCGCAGATCCTGTCAGCTGGGAGAGATACAAAGAATGACAAAAGGTGCCAAAATAGAGAGAGCTACAAAAAGGAGTACGAAAAGAAACTTGCAAGGGATATCAATCAAGTCAATTTTTACAATTTTATATATAGGAGGTGGGGGGGGGGGGGGGAAAGAGAGAAAAAAGGGTGGTGGGTGGTCAGGAGCAATGTGAACTGAACGGTGATATTGTAAATAGAAAATAAGGAAATTGTGGACATGTTGCATAATTACTTTGCACCAGTATTTACAGTAAAGGAAGAGGATAGCATACCAGACATCCCAAGGAAACTAATATTGAGTCAGGGTCAGGGATTCACCAAAATTTAAAGTAAGCAAAATAACAGTAATAATGGCACTAGTGTCAAATCCCCAGGACCAGATGGTTTCTATCCCAGGATTTTAAAGGAAGTAAGTGAGAATATTGCAGATGCCCTAACTAATCTTCCAAATATGTCTCCCTTTTTGGAACCGTTCTATTTAAGAAAGGCGAGCGGGAAACCAGGGGGTTATAGATCAGTTAGCCTAACATCTGTTGTCAGGACAGATACAGAAAATGATCAAAAAGGCTAATGGAATGCTGGCCTTTATATCTAGAGGTCTAGACTACAAGGGAGTAGAAGGTATGCTACAGCTATACAAAGCTGTGGTTAGACCACACCTAGAGTACTGTGAGCAGTTCTGGGCACCATACCTTAAGCATTGGCGGGAGTACAGTGTAGATTTATCCGAATGATACCTGAACTCCCAAGGGTTAAATTACAAAGAGATTATACAAACTAGGGTTGTATTCCCTGGAATTTAGAAGGTTATGGGGGTGATCTGATCAAAGTTTTCAGGATATTAAGGAGAACTGATAGAAACATAGAAGATAGGAGTAGGCCATTCGGCCCCTCGAGCCTGCTCTGCCATTCAATGAGATCATGGCTGATCATCCAAATTCAGTACCCTGTCCCTGCCTTCTCCCCATATCCCTTTAGCCTTAAGAAATATATCCAACTCTTTCTTGAATATATTTAATGAACTGGCCTCCACTGCCCTCTGTGGCAGAGAATTCCACAGGTTCACCACACTCTGGGTGAAGAAATTCCTCCTCATTTCAGTCCTAAATGGCTTACCCCTTATCCTTAGACTATGACCCCTGGTTCTGGACTCCCCGGCCATCATAAACATCCTTCCTGTATCTAGTCTGTCCAGGCCTGACAGAATTTTATAGGTTTCGATGAGATCCCCTCTCAACCTTCTAAACTCCAGTGAGTATAAGCCCAATCGACACAATCTCTCCCCTCATACGTCATTCCTGCCATCCCAGGTATCAGCCTGGTGAATCTTCGCTGCACTCCTTCCATGGCAAGAACGTCCTTCCTCAGGTAAGGCGACCAAAACTGCACACAGTACTCAAGGTGTGGTCTCACCAAGGCCCTGTACTCGAACCCTCTTGCTACGAAGGCCAACATACCATTTGCCGCCTTAACCGCCTGCTGCACCTGCATGCTTACCTTCAGCAACTGGTGCACAAGAACACCCAGGTCTCTGCACTTCCCCTTCTCCCAATCTATTGCCATTCAAATAATAATCTGCCTTCCTGTTTTTGCCACCAAAGTGGATAACCCACTGATGGGGTAGACAGAGAAACTATTTCGCTGGTTGGGGAATCTAGGACTAGGGGTCATAGTCTAAAGCCAGGTTTTTTTAGGAGTGAAGTTGGGAAATACTTCTACACACAAAGGGTGTTAGAAGTTTGGAACACTTCCACAAATGGCAATTGATGCTAGGTCAATTGTTAAGTCTGAGATTGATAGATTTTTGTTAACCAAAGGTATTCAGGGATATGGGGCAAATGTGGTTATATGGAGTTAGGTTGCAGATTAGCCATGATCTCGTTGAATGGCAGAACAGGTTCGAGGGGCTAAATGGCCTACTCCTGTTCCTATAATATGGCAAGATTTCAGAGCTCCACCTCCACCAAAACAATGTACTGCAAAACTGTTTAGAATGAACTATGTATGGCTGGAGGTGTGATCTGCTGTGATTCTACTAATAGTTTTGTTTCCATTACAGCTGCTGTTATTATGCTAAAATCATTCAGGATTACGCCTCCATTTGTAGTAAACAGACCATTTCTCTATATTGTATGGCACAATCCTACAGGTAAATCTTTTTTTAAAGATATGTTGACTTTGCTGCTATCATTGTTAACAATCTTTTAGTTGACTAATTAAACCCTTAAGTAAATGATATTAAATTGAAGGAGGTGAATGTTTGGGGGAAATCCCAATGGTCCATCGTCATACCTGATTGCACATTTTGTAGCAGAATCACCGTATTTTGAGTTGTACATTATAAGCTATTGGGTCTCCTTCAAAAATCGTGTCTTGACCTCTGTATTCAGTCGCACCAGCATTTCCAGAGCTACCTAAATTTAAAGTACAAATCCTTTTTTTTTTTTTAAGTGCTCTAAGAAAACCAGCTCTAAATTTCCATGGAATATCCACCTTTCTCTAGGATTAGTGTGCACTTCATAATATACTAGTGAATACCCTTAAATAAGTGGCCTTTTCTCCTGGAAATATTATGGGGTTCCTGTCCTACCTTGTGTAAGAGTGAGTTATCTAAAGGAAAATAGTGCTGTTGTAAAGTATTTTTATTGATGAACAGCAACAGAAGTAGCATGCTATTCAATCAAAATATACAAAACTCTAACTCCTGGAATTCCCTTGCACAGCCCCCATTATCTGGAGACCTCCACCGTCTGAACCTATGCCTCAAAGTAAACATGAAATAAAGATCATGGTAGCTTTGCAAGCGCCACATGTAAACTCCCTCTTCTGTGCAGTCTTTGTAATTCTGCCACAAAATCTCATTTAAAATGCATCAGCACATTGGTTAACTAGGACATCCAGTGACAGGAAAGAGGTACTGCACAAACACTGAGGGGATTTAAGAGTACATCTTCTACTTTCTTTTAAAAAGATATACAAAAAAAATCCCCCCCCCCCCCCAAAATTAGGGATGTTGTATTTGAGCTGAAACATTTGCTGAAGCACAGAACTGGTTTTGTGGCTTGCTAAATGCCATGTCATCCAATTTGGAATTGTAGAATGTTACAGCACTGAGACTGGTCATCAGGTCCATCAAGTTTGGCATTTTTTCCTTTTGCGCCACCTGGTCTAATTCCATTCCTGCTCTTGTAATCTTTTTAAAGCAATGATTTAATTCTCTTTTTTTAAAATAATGCTTCAACTGTTTCAGGCAGGCAATTCCACATTCTAGCAACCCTCTGTGGAAATTTGTTCCTTCCTGTTGTCTCACTGACGAATGGAAATAATCTGTCACTAATTACCTTGTATCATGACCCTTCATAGAGACCTCCATCATGTCATCCTTTAACTTTCTTGGCTTTAGTGGGGGTGGGAGTACAAACTTTTCAAGTTTGTGTAAATATTGTAAACTCACTTTCTCCCCCCCCCCCCCCCCCCTCTCTCTTTCTGGTAACATCCTAGTGAATCTGTTGCATTTTTTCTTTCCATATAATGGCTTGCCTAAAATTGCTTGCAATACTCAAACTGTGGCCTAATTGAGGATTTTTAAAAGGTGCTTAATATGATGTCTCATAAGCAGCTTGTTAAATTCACAATTTTGTTATCTGGGGGTGGGGCGGAGAATGTAGCAGCATGGCTAGAAAGTAGGTTATATGCATGTGTGCATATATAATCCTTAAACCATAAGCAATACAACATTTGAACTTGCTGATGTTGGGGGAAAATGCAGGGATTGGCAATAGCAAGGAACTGTATAGAATTTCAGGTGGGCATAGATTTAATGTGGAAATATATAAGATGCATTCTGGGATGAAAAACACCTGCAAGACACTGAAGGGTGTGGAAGAACTATGAGACCTAGGCATTCAAATATAATTCCCTGAACGTACAAGTCGACAAAGCCATAAAAAAGGCTAACCACATTTTGGGTTTTGTAACTAGGGTGTAACAGTAAAGGGGTAATATATACACGGCAATGGTTAGGTCAAAGTTCATGTACTATGTGCAGATATTGAAGGGTATAGCATACATTCAGTTACTGCTGTTGTCTTGAATTTCAAGTTTAATTGGCTATTCTAGCTCCAACTTTTTTCTTATACCTCCATTGATTTACATGCTAGTTTTGATCATCTTGGTTTAGCAATTTTTTCATTTTATTGTCTTCCCACATCCTGTTTTTGTAAATCATCTTGTCCTGTTTAACTTTAATAAAAAAATTTTAAAAACCCTAACCTTTCTACTTCCTTATTACTTGTGCACCTGGAGCTTGCTTTCCCTTCCAAACTGCCTACTCTATATATTCTCTTTCTCTTTCTTTCCCCCTCCCTCTGTTCCTCCTGGCCCCACTGAAATGAAAGGAAATAAAATTCTGCTTGTGGAGAGGCCAGCAGCGGTCCCTTTAAGAGCGGGGCATGCACAATGCACACCCCACCCATTGATCCACCAAAATAGTGTTGAGGTTTGGAAGGAGAATGTTAAATATTAAGCTACACATTTGAGGCCTATTTAACTAGTGATAACTTGGTATGATTTGTGCACTAACTGCTTTCTTCTGAATTGCTTATGCAGGTACAGTCCTTTTCATTGGACAAGTTTCAAAACCATAAGAAGCCAATGTCAATAGGATGAGTTTCAAAATGATTTTCCAATATCAATGGAGGAAACCTCATTGCTGTTTTCAAGTAGCTTGGCAATGAAAAGCAGTGCTATTATGTACAAACACTGACTTTTTAAAAGTGAAACTGATATATCCTTATAGTAATACATGCATACATTTTTGCCTTACATAGAATGTTTCATTGTAATGAGTATTTTCTAATAATCAGTATGCAATCATGCCTTTTTTATATGAATTCAGTATTGCACCTGACAAACAAAAAGTATTGCTATTGGAGTCAAAGCAAAATTCTGAAATTTTGCACAAAAATACTCAATTAAATAGCTGTTTGTTTGGAATGTGATTAAATTGGGGAAGAGGAAATATGCTCTACTTGAAGATAACATAATCCTAAATAATGTTTGACTCTTGGACCAGTATTGAAGCATAAAATACAGTACAAGCTAATATGGGAATATTCCCTTTTTATAGAACTACCCCCTTGTGTGATTTCTTGAAATGGGGAATATTACCCACCATCTCCATTCATGTCAGTGAGGGGAGTTCTACAGAGAATTACTTCGAATTTTTTTTCAAAAGCATGAAATGGGAAATAAACAATAAATGTGCAAACCTCTACTTTACAATTATACAACAATTCAGAATACTCTCTTCAGGTTAGATTCTTACCAAACTGGAGTTAAATGTTTTGGGGTGTAAATTCTAGAATTGGAGAGATTACCTTGCTGTACAAGTTGCTGCCATGTATCATGCACCCAAAGGAAATGTCTTTTCAATACTGAGCAGCTCTAACTTTGAGAAAAGCCATTCAAATTCCATGACACAATGCTGGAGTAATCATGTATTAATATTTATTGAAATGCAATGCAAGGAATTGAATATAGTTTGCTGAATAATTGTAGTAAAGATCTTTTCTTTCTCAATTTGAAGATCATGTTATGCAATTTGATTTGAAAGAATGCTTTGTACTAAATCAATATTTTTCATTTACATTAATAGGTTATTGATAAAGTAAACAGAACTGGTGCTTTACCTGAATGTTACTGCCTCATTGCTCACTTGTTAAAGCATATAAAGTGCAGGAGAATATATGTGAAGATGTTTAAATGCTTTTCCAAGATTTGATTGTTTAATAAAATGTAGGTTATTTTTGTGTGACCTATAATTTTGAAGGCTAAGTGTAGGACATTTACTATAAACAATGGAAACTTTTTAAATGGTTATTTTAAGTGTTTTAATAAAATGTGAATTTAGTCTACCATATCTATTTGACTGCCTTTTCTTGAGTCAGCCATAAACTTTAAAGAAGAAAAGCACTTTGAAGTTATTCATTGGAAATTTTAGTGGGATTTTGAATGGTTAAAGCCAATTTGTAATCTGATTTGACTCGTGTCCAAATTCCAATGCATAATGACTTCCAAATTTAAGCCACCTTCTCGGGCACTCCTCCATAGTTTGAGGATAATGTATACAGTATCAAAGATTACATTTAAAAGCTTGCTGCATACAGATGATCCAGACTTAAAGGGTTGCATACTACATTGTCTTTTTTTGTCATAACTTTGGAAAAGTAACTTTAGCATGAAGTGCTGCATTGTAGTGGTGCATTAGATTGCAAACTAGTGTACAATATTGCAATCCCAACTCCCTTTCTGGCATCTGCTCAGTGAGTTACAAATACTTTCTGAAATTGTTTTCTGGAGCAAAATATTAGGTGACGTGTGTCAAAGTAACTGTTGTGGATTTAGATTCTACGAAGCTTCTTGCTCATGCATACTCACACCAAAAGGTAAAATGCCTTTTATTGAGACCAGTTCTGAAATAGTCCAAAAACTGTTTGTAGTTTATTTATTTCATTTGCTATCCTTTGGTTTAATCTGCCAGTACTGTGATATAGGTTTAAGAAGTCACATTTTTATTGGAGATGGCGCAATGATACAATGGTATCTAATTATCTGCTGACATGTGGTTGTCTGTGTCTCGGCTGTATTTTTTGAACTTTTCTCTGTTTCGCCTACTCTAGTTAGACCACACTTGGAGTATTGTGTACAGTTCTGGTCTCCATATTACAAAAAGGATGTAGGCCCTAGTCTACCCTGCTGCAGAATATCGCTCTGCCTCATGATCCTGCAGCTGCCAAACAAAGATGGTGGACGTGCAGCGCTGCCATGAGGATGGTGTCGGGGATGCTCAAGTCCACTCCAACTGAGTGGCTCCTGGTGCTGTCTCTCATTGCCCCGCCTGTCACAACGCCATCATGCTCAGATGCAAAAAATCATGAACATAGTCAACCTTGCCATTCACAAAGACTTGAAAAATCCACCACGAAAGTGATTAAAATCACACCGTCCATTATGTGAAACAGCAGCTAATATTCATGCAGCAGGTATCGGCCCACTATCCAGATGGACAGAATTGTGGGACGTATGCAACATAAAGAACCAACACCACCTCCACTGACCGAATAGCAGAGGTCCCTGGCTTTGACTTCCCTCAAAGACAGTGGTCAGCAGTCAACCGAATCTGCACATGGATGATGCAGCCACCTGCTCCACAAGTGGAAGATGGGGAACGACCAAAGTGCAACTGTGGCCTTGAGTCCCAGACCATGGAACATCTCGCATCAACCTGCCCACTAGGATCTGTTGCGAGGCACCTCATTTCTCCACTCAGCATTTCAGGCAGCCATTGAATGGATAGCCAAACTAGACATTCTATTATAAGCTTTTCCTGTCCTATATAACACAACTACATAGAGCAGTTGAGACGAATAGCATAGATGCATTTAAGGGGAAGTTAGATAAGTACATGAGGGAGAATGGAATGGAAGGAAATGCTGAGAGGGTTAGTTGAGGGTGGGAGGAGGCTCGTGTGGAGCACAAACACAGGCATAGACTAGTTGGGCCGAATGGCCTGTTTCTGTGCTGTAAATACTATGTACTATGCATGCAATACTGTTTTGGCTACAAATCCATCAATGGATTACACCACTCTGTAACTAACCAATCATGCTGCTCTGAAAAGAGTTTTCATCATCTGCACCTACATTGGGTTTTCTCAAACATCCTGGAGAAATGTTGGAACAGGCACTGGGATTGACACTACTACATTCAGATGCTTACTTTCTGGCTGATCCTTGCCATGACTACCTGTCTAAATTCTACTTCAGGTAGTCCTTAAAGTTTGCTGTAAACACTAATACAGTTGCAGTTTATTTTCTATGTGCAAGCTAATGTCCAATTCAGCACTTGTTCTTCAATTCCTTGGTAAGTAAACTGTTTTACATATATGCAAGTTGTCCATTTATCTCTACATACAGAGAAATGTACCATTTCATATTAAAAAGCATTCTTTAGGCTTTGAAACTGTCCTGTATCCAGCACTTTCACTTGCTGCAATGTTCTGGCATGTGTTGCAATTTGGGCCCACAATTCCTTATTGTATTTGTGCAGAAAGTACATTGCCTTGTGTTAGTTAATTCATTAAACAATTGTTAAAGCATTAATAAAAATTGCACTGTATGCTTGAATAGCCCTGTTCACACATACCATGTCACATTACATTGAAAAGTAACCACAGCATATACAGTATTTTTCATGTGTTGTACAGTTCTATGAAATCTTTAGAAAATGATAGCATCACAACTTTAACACATTTCTAGAATTTAATGATTCCATGCAGGTTCATTTCTAGTGGACACATGGCAAGCTTCTGAGAAAATATGAAAAAACACTACAAAGCATTAAAATTAATTTCAAATTGAATAAATTGCTAAAAATAGAGTTCTGGTGTAATTTCATTTACTGTAGAGGTGGCAATTCAGTAACATTAGCTTCAAAATAATGGGGAAAACATCTAGTCTAGCAGGAGCAAAAAAATTAGCAATGGGGGGGGGAGAAAAACTAAAACCAGTTGAAAGCTCTTTCCTTCATAGTGCTTTGTCTTGATGTTTCAACTGCTTTACAAACAATGGGTTATTTTTGCCATGTATGCAATAGTACATTGTTACTGACAGCAATCATATGACAATTTTACCACAGATCTTAGGGAAGTTATTCAATATGCTGTGTAACTGTATACTTTGAAAAGGGGATTGCCTTTGTTTTCTCAGTTGCTTCCTGTCTCCCAACAGCTCATGAGACATTTGACTGCAATGCTTTCAGTGCCTCTAACTGTCACATGTCTTTTCAGAAAGGGTTTTGTTTTAATAAATGCTTTCTGGTTGTCCTTGAAAAGTCCACAGGCTTTTAAATACACCAAGGCTGCTTTGGTTTGTGGAAATAATTTGGCTTTAACAATTTCATTTAAAGTGCTCACGGGGTAGTTTTTTCACAGTACAACACACATGATGGTAACTATTGCTGTCCTTTGCTGCTCAAATAAATCCAAACTGAATGTATCCTGTGTAACTTTTGAGCTTGACCTTCATGTGGCCTCCCTTTATTCCAAGTTCAAAATGGGATATAGTATTACAATCTTTGTTGCTTTCACTGTGCCAAATTCCAAAAAATAAATAAGTTGTGAAGAGGTAATCACAGAGTTGGCTCCAGTCTGATGGTGTTGATAACAAAATCAGAGTCGCAACTTCAGTTAAGCTCCTCTTGACTGTTTGCAGAAGTGAATTAGAATTCTTTGTTATGTAATCAATGAAGGATTGTGTCTTTTTTGCAGTACATTACAATTTTATTCATAAGTGCTGTGTGTGTGTGTGTAATATATTACAATAAGGCCAAAAATATGAGCTCACGAGTGCTTGTTTGAAAAGAGAAGGCTGAGTGGGTGACCTAATAGAGGTCTTTAAAATTATGAAAGGTTTTGATAGAGTGGATACAGAGAAAGTGTTTCCACTTGTGGGGAAGAGCAAAACTAGAGGCCATCAATATAAGATAGTCACCAAGAAATCAAATGGGGAATTCAGAAGAAACTTCTTTACCGAGAGAGTGGTGAGAATGTGGAACTCGCTACCACAGAGTGGTTGAGGCGACTAGTATAGATGCATTTAAGGGGAGGCTAGATAAGCATATGAGGGAGAATGGAATAGAGGGTCATGCTGTTGAGTTAGATGAGGAAGGATGGGAGGAAATTAGAGTGGAGCATAAACGCCGGCATGGACTAGTTGGACCAAATGGCCTCTTTGTGACGTATCTCTGATGTAGTTGAGGAGGCTTTGAAGAATTTCAGAGTGCATAGGCTTGAAGGCTGAAGGCTTTGCCACTGAAAATGGAATGGATATAGTAAATGGCACACAGTAGACTCAAGTTGGAAGAGTGGAGAATGTGAGCTGGGATGTTGGGCTGGGAAAGATTGTGGAAGTGGGAGAGCCAGGTCACCAAGTAATTTGAAGATGAGAATGAGGATTTTAAAGTTGATACAGTGGGAGGCAGGAAGCTGGTAGAGGTTTCCAACTGCAGGAGTGGTGGGTGTACATGACTGTCAGGGACAGGGCTGCCAAGTTCTTGGTTAGTTGAAGTTAGCTAGAAAGCAGAGGATTGGAGAAATCCAAGCTTTAAGATGAGGAAGGGGGGGGGGGGGGAAATGAGGGTCTCAGCAGTAAAGAGGGGGAAGGTAGAGTTCAGGCAGTTGAAGTTACATAGAAAGATAGGAGCAGGAGTAGGCCATTCGGCCCTTCGAGCCTGCTCCGCCATTCAATGCGATCATGGCTGATCATCCAAATTCAGTACCCTGTCCCTGCCTTCTCCCCATATCCCTTGATCCCTTTAGCCTTAAGAAATATATCCAACTCCTTCTTGAATATATTTAATGAACTGGCCTCCACTGCCCTCTGTGGCAGAGAATTCCACAGGTTCACCACTTTCTGGGTGAAGAAATTCCTCCTCATTTCAGTCCTAAATGGCTTACCCCTTATCCTTAGACTATGACCCCTGGTTCTGGACTCCCCGGCCATCAGAAACATCCTGCATCGAGTCTGTCCAGGCCTGACAGAATTTGATAGGTTTCGATGAGATCCCCTCTCGCTCTTCTAAACTCCAGTGAGTATAAGCCCAATCGACCCAATCTCTCCTCGTACGTCATTCCTGCCATCCCAGGTATCAGCCTGGTGAATCTTCGCTGCACTCCCTCCATGGCAAGAACGTCCTTCCTCAGTTAAGGTGACCAAAACTGCACACAGTACTCAAGGTGTGGTCTCACCAAGGCCCTGTACTCGAACCCTCTTGCTACGAAGGCCAACATACCATTTGCCGCCTTAACCGCCTGCTGCACCTGCATGCTTACCTTCAGCGACTGGTGCACAAGAACACCCAGGTCTCTGCACTTCCCCTTCTCCCAATCTATTGCCATTCAAATAATAATCTGCCTTCCTGTTTTTGCCACCAAAGTGGATAACCTCACATTTATCCACATTATAGTGCATTTGCCATGTTTCTGTCCAAATTGTACTGGAGTTTCACGACATCCTCCTCGCAGCTTACCCTCCCACCCAGCTTTCTGTCATCTGCAAATTTGGAGATATTACATCCAATTCCCTCGTCCAGATCATTAATATATATTGTGAACAGCTGGGGTCCTAGGACTGATCCCTGCGGTACCCCACTAATCACTGCCCGCCACTCGGAAAACGACCCATTTATTCTAACTCTTTGCTTTCTGTCCACCAACCAGTTCTCTATCCAAGTCAATACCTTGCCCCCAATCCCATGTGCCTTAATTTTGCACGCTAATCTCTTACGTGGGACCTTATCAAGCCTTCTGAAAGTCCAAATACACCACATCCACTGGTTCTCCCTTATCTATTTTACCAGTTACATCTTCAAAAAATTCCAGTAGATTAGTCAAGCATGATTTACCTTTTGTAAATCCATGTTGACTTTGTCCGATCCTGTCACTGCTTTCCAAGTGCTCTGCTATTACATCTTTTATAATAGACTCCAGCATTTTCCCCACTACCGATGTCAGGCTTACCGGTCTATAATTCCCCACTTTTTCTTTACCACCTTTTTTGAATAGTGGGGTAACATTAGCTACCCTCCAATCCATGGGTACTGTTCCAGAGTCTATCGAGTTCTGGAAGATGACCAGCAATGCATCTACTATTTCTAGGGCCACTTCCTTAAGTACCCTGGGATGTAGATTATCAGGCCCTGGGGATTTATTGGCCTTCAGTCCCATCAATTTTCCTAACACCATTTCCCTACAAATACTGATTTCTTTCAGTTCCACCCTTTCATCAGACCCTATGTTCCCTGACATCTCTGGGAGGTTATTTGTGTCCTCCTTTGTGAAGACAGAACCAAAGTATGAATTTAGTTGGTCTGCCATTTCTCTTTCCCATTATAAATTCCCCTGATTCTGACTGCAAGGGACCTACGCTTGACTTCACCAATCTTTTTCTCTTCACATATCTATAAAAGCTTTTACAGTCAGTTTTTATGTTCCCTGATAGCTTACTCTCATATTCTATTTTCCCTTTCTTAATTAATCCCTTTGTCCTCCTTTTGTTGAATCCTAAACTGCTCCCAATCCTCAGGATTATTGCTTTTACTGGCCAATTTATATGTCCTCTTCTTGGATCTTATGCTATCCCTAATTTCCCTTGTTGGCCACGATTGAGTCACCTTTTTTGTTTTATTTTTATGCCAAACTGGGATGAACAAATTCTGTAGCTCATCCATTCGGTCTTTGAATGTTTGCCATTGCCTATCCACCGTCAACCCTTTGAGTGCCATTTCCCAATCAATCCTACCCAACTCGCTCCTCAGACCATTGTAGTTTCCTTTATTTAAATTGAGGGCCCTAGTTTCTGAGTCAACTACTTCATTCTCCATCTTAATGAAGAATTCGATCATATTATGATCGCTCCGACCCAAGGGGCCTCGTACAACAAGATTGCTAATTAATCCTTTCTCGTTACATAATACCCAGTCTAAGATGGCCTGATCTCTGGTTGGTTCCTCGACATATTGGTCCAGGAACCCATCCCGTAAACACTCCAGGAATTCCTCCTCCTCAGTATTGTTACTAATTTGGTTGGCCCAATCTATATGTCGATTAAAGTCACCCATGATGACTGCTGTGCCCTTATTGCACACTTCTTTAATTTCCCTTTTAAGTTGAAACTCTATGGTCAGCCAATGGATTGGATACGGGGTTTAAAGCTCAGCTGAGTTGAGCAGAACACCAGGGTTGCAGACATGTACGTTCAGTCTGAGCAAGTAGCTGGGAGGGAGATACAATTTGTGCTTGAGCATTAAGTTTCTGGGCGGTTTGTTGCTTACGGTAACTTGCTGATTTCGCTCATCCTTCAATTTCTTGTTATTAGTCCTATGCTAGTTCCTGTTGTACCACAACTTCTTGACCATAAGTTTTGCATTAATTGCTCTTGTCACAATGGCCCCAATATTAACTCCAAGGTGTGTTGGGAGCGCAGGGTGGGGGATCCAATAACGCGTGGGAAACCCAGCAGTAAGTTCAGCGCTTCAGGCAGTGGCATTTTACCGCAGGCACCTCATCATTTTACTTCCGGGTTTGGCATCAATTGCATGGCAGTGGGCATGGTGCAGTCCCGCATGATGCAATCTCAACTCCAATGTTTAAAGGGCCAATCCAAAGATGAAATTGGAGGAGTTGGAAGCAAGAGAGGAAGAACTTGTACAATGGGTTTAGGACAATCAAAGGTTGTGCCCCACTTTAATGACACATCTCTTGATGTACTGCTGGGGTACTGAGGAGCTGGACAGAGATACTCTTCCGCAGCAACAGGAGGAAGAAACGGGCTGGAGGTGGCCCAGGAGATTCGTAGCCGGAGAATTGTGCTTCAGTGCAGGAAGTGCTTTAATGACCTAAGCAGGTCTGGAGAGTACAGTTGCATATTCACTTACATCCTGCTGTATGCATCACACCCCACCCTGCACCCCACCCCACCCCACCCCCCCCTCACTCTGCCTTGTCAAGCCTACTCCACCACATCACTCCTCACAACCACTTGTCTTGCAAGCGCACACATCCTCTTTCTATGCACTTCCTCACACATCTCCATCTATCGATCCACCACTGCCACTCACCCGCATTCTTATGCAATATGATGCCTCTCCCTCACAGTCACCCTCACCAAATACACTCCATCCATCAGGTGACACATGCCATTAGTCACTCAGAGGTCTGCTATTTCTCCCATTGCTGGAGAAGAGTGCAAAACACTGGAGCGAGACAGAGAGAACTGGAGGTGGTCCTCCACAGATCTCGCAGCTGACAACTGCAGAGGAAGAAGCATTGGAGATCAGTGGCATCTCGGTGTGCCTGGCCATTAGAGATGGGGACTCCGCAGCTACCTGGTAACAATGAAATATAATGCGACACTCAATCATGTTGACTTGATTTTAGCAGCAAGTGAAATATGATCATTTTCATAATAAGTTGCAGAATTCTTATCTTGCCAGTACAAATTCAAACCTCCTCTCTCTGCCAGGGGCTTCATACGTGCCGCAGGAGTCCATGGACCTCGCAGACGATGAATACTCAGAGGAGCTGATTCCGTCTGAGGGTGCACCATCACAAGACTCCTGCTTATCATGCACCAGCTCAGATACTTGCACTTTGGTGGGGCCAGTTAGACAGATACTTGGGTTTTCACCTGGTGACTCACACTTCACAAGTGAGCAAGAGGAGGGATAGCAGTGAAGAGTTCTCGTCAGAGGGCACAGCCCTCTCCAAGCTCTGCTCAGCTGGACACAGATGCTGTGCCCTGGGGGCTGTCGATGGAAAGGATAATTATTGAGGAGCACTGGAAAATGTGTGATGTAGTGACAGCCCTTTCCAAGCACATTGTCCACAATTGCAGAGAGAATGGAGGCGTCTGCCTCAAGCATGAGTGGGATGATGTCGCAGGGCATTGCGACGATGTTTTCTTGCATGGATAGAGCAGCCAACTCCGTGGAACATCAATCGCAGCAATCAAATGAGTCCATGCATGCCTTGTCCAAGGCCGAGCACACTCTGAATGCCAAAATATCTGTTGCCTTAAATAGGATGACAAATAGCTTAGCCTTGGCTTTACAACGCCCCATTGATCTGCACCAAAGTGCTCTCCAGTAGAGTGGTAGCAGTGAAGTGCGACTGGCCCATAAGAGGGATGTTGGCAAAAGGGGAAAGTGGGGACTCCGCTCAAAGTGCTTCCACCTCTCACCCATTGCCCCCCACCCCCGCCCCCCCATCTCAGTCAGTACCCAATATGCTGCTCCTGTCCCGATGTCTGCTCCGTTCAGTTGGAGCAGTCTCGGGCGGGGCCCTCATGGGCTCCAAAACCTAGAGGTCATTGGCCAAGAGCACCTCAGCAGTCAAAGCAAGGATCTAAGCAGCCAGTCTCTACCTCTGCTGAAGCCACAGGGTTGCACCATATAGGAGCGGTAAGAAAAGATAGAGTAAAGCTTTGTAGTTCACCAAAGGTTTGCACATGGGTGATGAGAAATTGTTATGTTGTGAAGTTACCTTTCTTTAGTAGAATCACGTAAACTTTATTAGTTTGCACCACTTTCCCGTGTTGCCCATTCAAGGTTGCTGGGTGGTAACTCGCCTTTTCACTTGCTTGATAATAAATGGGAAGACATGAATTGACGGGGACCAATGGGGGGATGAGCAATGGGTGGTTGGTTGTTTGCAGAACTGCTTTTTGTCAGTGACGTTGGGTAGGGGGTGGGGAAAGAGTGGGCGTTGCATATGGTTTTGACATCAGTCCAGTGTTGGTAACTAACTGCCCTTGCATTAATAAGGGCATCCTGAGCACCAATGTGAGCAACTGGTGCTGCATTGGTGCCATCACCTTCCTCATATTTCTCCTCGGATTCATCTGCAGACGATGTGTGCTTGTTCCTCCTGCAGCTCCAATCCTCATTGCTGCACAATGTTGTGCAGAGCGCAGCACACCACAACCATTCTGGTTGGTGCGTACTGAAAGGCGCCTCCAGATCTGTTCGGGCACCTTAAGCGCACCTTGAGCGGGCCGCTCATTTGCTCAATGACACATCTGGTGGTCATAAGGCTTTCATTGTAGCGCTCTTGGGCTTCATTGGTCATGTTTCTCACAGGTGTCATCAGCCAAGTTTGAAGGGGGTATTTCTTGCCTCTAGCAGCCACCCCGTAAGTCTGCTTGCAGGTCCAAAGACATCAGGGAGCTTGGACTGCCGCAGGATGAAAGCATCATGGCAGCTCCCCAGGAATCTTGTGCACACCTGCAGAAATAACTTTTTGTGGTTGCACACCACTGCACATTGATGGAGTGGAAGTCCTTGCGATTCACAAATACTCTTGGTTGATCTGTGGCTGTGCGGTTGCCACGTGTGTGTAGTCGATGACATCCTTCGCCTGTGAGAGGCCATTCAGAGAAACATATTGCTATTCCTTCAGCATCGCTAGGTCAAAATCCTGGAACTCCCTACCTAACAGCACTGTGGGAGTACCTTCACTAGACGGACTACATTGGTTCAAGAAGGTGGCTCACCACCAACTTCAAAAGGGCAATTAGGGATGGGCAATAAATGCTGGCATTGCCAGCGATGCCCACATCCCGTTAATGAATTTTTAAAAAATTGCCAGCCCTGACAAACAACCCGCCAATCACCTGCCTTATGCATTTGTGTGCCACCGACTGGGAGATCCTGGATATGCCTCCAGCAGAGCCCTGGAAGGATCTGGAGGCAAAAAAGTAGAGGGTGGTGGTCACTTTGACAGCCACTAGTAATGCCGTGGCCATCGGGGAGCAGGTCTTCTAGGAGGCTGCAGAGGTCTGCCACCACTTGACAAGACAACCTGAGCCTCCAGAAACACTGCTGTTCGGACAGGCCAAGGAAGCTCAGTCTCTGCCTGTACACCCTGTTTCGTGGGTAGTGTCTCCTACAAGCTGCCCCCCTCTGCTGCTCCCCTCTCTGCGATGTCCAGCTACAGATCTATCAACCTGTCCGAGGTCCAATCTAAGGCAACCAAGTCGCCACCCCTCCTGATCTGATTCTGTAAACCTCCAAAGTGTATAATGTAAACCACCAGCAAAAGTACTGTGAACAAACCCTTTCCCACTAGTAGGTAAGAAACCACTGTGAGTACTGAGTATGGTGTGGAGATGCCGGAGTTGGACTGGGGTGGACAAATGTAAGAAGTCACACAACACCAGGTTATAGTCCAACAGCTTTATTTGAAATCACAAGCTTTCGGAGCGCTGCTCCTTCTTCAGGTGAAGTGGAGAAATGCATAAAGACACAGCTTATATAGTCAGAGAATCATGTCAGATGTTTACAGGTAACCTTTCCAACTGCCATTTATCACACCTCGGCAGAGAGATAATCACAGCAGTCAAAGGTGTGAATGGTGTCCAAACAGGTCAGTCAGGGAAACATTACATCAAAGAACAATGAGGTGGGGTCACAAGGGGTCAAATATTGCAGATGCTGGGGTCTGTATGAAAAACAAAAAAACAGACAAAAAACATTTTTTTTTGGCTGGAAATCACAGCAGGTCCGGCCGCATCTGTGTAGAGAGAACAAGCCAATGTCGACTCGAGTCTGGATGACCCTGCATCCGGTGGGGTTACATGTAGTGTGACATGAACCCAAGATCTCGGTTGAGGCCGTCCTCATGGGTGCGGAACTTGGCTATCAGTTTCTGCTCGACGATTTTGTGTTGTCGTGTGTCTCGAAGGCCACCTTGGAGAATGCTTACCCGAAGATCGGAGGCTGAACGTCCTTGACTGCTGAAGTGTTCCCCGACTGGGAGGGAACACTCCTGCCTGGTGATTGTTGCGCGGTGTCCGTTCATCCGTTGTCGCAGTGTCTGCATGGTCTCGCCGATGTACCATGCTCCGGGGCATCCTTTCCTGCAACGTATGAGGTAGACAACGTTGGCCGAGTCACATGAGTATGTACCATGTACCTACTGAGTATGTATTGGAGTATTTGCATGACTGTTAATCAGCCCCATGAATTGCCGTTGTGGTTTTGTCTTGGTTTCAATGGCAAGTTTCAGGAAGACCAGGAAACCCGTGGATGCAACGTTAAATTTGAAAGTGTGTTGAAACATTGGTATAATTGTGAGCTTAGTACATGTTAATGGCTAACCCACCTCTCCCGAGCGGGTTGCGTGCAACCAGCCCAACGTGTCCGAGTTAAACCCAGAAGTCAACGGGTTGGAGCCGGCTTTCGGGGACACTGACATTTTCAGCGAACCTAACCCCCCACTCGCACCCAAACCCGTATGATTCACCTTAAAATCCCCCCCCCTCCCAAAAATATTTCTGTTTGTTCCATGCTGATTACTTTAGCTGCAAAGATTTCTCATTCAAAGTGGCCCATTAATCAATTTCAAAATTCCAGGAGAGGAGCAGGAAGACTGTCTGATGGTGAGAAAGCACAAGATGAATGTACGGGAAGAGAGCATAACCCATAAAAAAAAAGCTACAGGACATACATCCAGAATTCAAAGGGCAGCAAGAAATTACAGGATGAGAGTCATCAGTGTGGAACTAGCAGCAAATAATTGCCAAATGAGATAAACATGAGAAAATTTGCAAAAATTAGGCAACAAAATGGCAAAACATTTAATTATCTAAATTTTGTTTACTGTAAAAAAAAATCAGCAATGCTCAATCGGTTTGTTACTGATCTCTCCTGTTTTGGTAATAACTGTACTACTGGGCCTTTTTTATTTTTTATTTATTCATTCATGGGATGTGGGCATCACTGGCAAGACCAGCATTTATTACCCATCTTTAGTTGCCCTTGAGAAAGTGGTGGTGAGCCATCTTCTTGAACCACTGCAAGCTGAACAAGCGGGCAGCTTTGTCTTGGATGGTGTTGAGCTTCTTGAGTGTTGTTGGAGCTGTACCCATCCAGGCAAAGGGAGAATATCCCATCACAGTCCTGACTTGTGCCTTGTAGATGGTGGAAAGGTTTGTGATTGACTCTTAAATAGCCTAGAAAGCCACAAAAAAGTACAATAAGAATAAAACCAGACAGATCACTTGGCATCGACCTAGGCATCGGATTCTGACACGACAGGGATCATACGGGAAAACTCTCTACTGGCTGGAGTCATAACTAGCACAAAGGAAGATGGGGAGGTGAGCCACCCGCTGCAGAATACCCTCTGACCTACTCTTGTAGCCACAGTATTTGTGTGGCTGGTCCAGTTAAGCTTTTTAAAAATTTGTTTATGGGATGTGGGCGTCGCTGGCAAGACCAGCATTTATTACCCATCCCTAATTGCCCTTGAGAAGATGGTGGTGAGCCGCCTTCATGAACTGCTGCAGTCCATGTGGTGAAGGTACTCCCACAGTGCTGTTAGGTAGGGTGTTCCAGGATTTTGACCCAGCGATGATGAAGGATCAGCGATATACTTCTAAGTCAGGATGGTGTGTGACTTGGAGGGGAACTTGGAGGTGGTTGTGTTCCCATGCACCTGCTGCCCTTGTCCTTCTAGGTGGAAGAGGTCAGGGGTTTGAGAGGTGCTGCCGAAGAAGCCTTGGCGAGTTGCTGCAGTGCATCTTCTAAATGGTACACACTGCAGCCACAGTACGCCGGTGGTGGAGGGAGTGAATCTTTAAGGTGGTGGATGGGGTGCCAATCAAGCGGGCTGCTTTGTCCTGGATGGTGTCGAGCTTCTTGAGTGTTGTTGGAGCTGTACTCATCCAGGCAAGTGGAGAGTATTCCATCACATTCCTTACTTGTGCCTTGTGGAAAGGCTTTGGAGAGTCAGGAGGTGAGACACTCGCAGGAGAATACCCAACCTCTGACCTGCTCTTGTTGCCACAGTATTTATGTGGCTGGTCCAGTTAAGTTTCTGGTCAATGGTGACCCCCAGGATGTTGATGGTGGGGGATTTGGCGATGGTAATGCCATTGAATGTCAAGGGGTGGTGGTTAGACTATTGCTTGTTGGAGATAGTCATTGCCTGGCACTTCTGTGGCGCAAATGATACCTGCCACTTATCAGCCCAAGCCTGAACGTTGTCCAGGTCTTGTTGCCTGTGGGCATGGACTGCTTCATTGTCTGAGGAGTTGTGAATGGCACCGAACACTATGCAGTCATCAGCGAACATCCCCATGTCTGACCTTATGTTGGAGGGAAGGTTATTGATGAAGCAGCTGAAGATGGTTGGGCCTAGGACACTGCCCTGAGGAACTCCTGCAGCAATGTCCTGGGGCTGTGATGATTTGACCTTCAACCACCACAACTATCTTTGTGCTAGGTATGACTCCAGCCAGTGGAGAGTTTTCCTCCCGATTCCCATTGACTTCAGTTTTACTAGGGCTCCTTGATGCCACACTCTGTCAAATGCTGCCTTGATGTCAGGGGAAGTCACTCTCACCTCACCTCTGGAATTCAGCTCCTTTGTCCATGTTTGGACCAAGGCTGTAATGAGGTTAGATGGGCATCAGTGAGCAGGATATTGGTGAGTAAGTGCCACTTGATAGCACTGTCGATGACACCTTCCATCACTTTGCTGATGATTGAGAGTAGACTGATGGGGTGGTAATTGACCAGATTGGATTTCTCCTGCTTTTTGTGGACAGGACATACCTGGGCAGTTTTCCACATTGTCAGATCGATGCTAGTGTTGTGGCTGCACTGCAACAGCTTGGCTAGAGGTGCAGCTAATTCTGGAGCACAAGTCTTCAGCACAATAGCCGGGATGTTGTCGGGGCCCATAGCCTTTGCAGTATCCAGTGCGCTCAGCCATTTCTTGATATCATGTGGAGTGAATCGAATTGGCTGAAGACTGGCTTCTGTGATAGTGGAGACCTCAGGAGAAGGCCGATATGGATCATCCACTCGGCCCTTCTGGCTGAAGATGGGTGCAAACACTTCAGCCTAGCCTTTGCACTCACGTGCTGGGCTCCACCATCATTGAGGATGGGGATATTCATGGAGCCTTCTCCTCCTGTTAGTTGTTTAATGGTCAACGGTGACCCCCAGGATGTTGATGGTGGGGGATTTGATGATGATACTGCCATCGAATGGAAGTGATTATACTCTCTTTTGTTGGAGACGGTCATTGCTTGGCACTTGTGTGGTGTGAATGTTACTTGCCACTTATCAGCCCAAGCCTAGATGTTGTCCAGGTCTGCATGGACTGCTTCATTATCTGAGGAATTGTGAACAGAAATGAACACTGTACAATCATCAGCGAATATTCCCACTTCTGACTTTATGATGGAGGGAAGGTCATTGGCAAAGCAGCTGAAGATGGTTGGGCCGAGGACACTGCCCTGAGGAACTCCTGCAGCAATGTCCTGGGGCTAAGATTATGACTCCAGCCAGTGGAGAGTTTTCGAGCATGATCTTGTCATGTCCAAATCCAATGCCTAGGTCGATGACAAATGGTCCACCTTGTTTTATTCTTAGTGCACTTTTTTGTGCTTTTCTAGAGTCAATCACATCACTGTGGGTCTGGTGTCACATATAGGCCAGACCACATAAGGATGGCAGGACATTAGTGAACCAGTTGGGTTTTTATGACATTATTGATATTAACTTTTTATTCCAGATTTATCAACTGAATTTAAATCGCAAACTGCCGTGGTGGGATTATGAACTCATGTCTCTGGCTCATTAGTCCAGGCCTCTGAATTACTAGTTCAGTAACATAACCACTATGCTACCTACCAGTTTACAAAATTTATTTAAGTTGCAAGTAATTTCATTTATCCTTCTCTCCCCAAACCCTCTTATTTTTAGTTATTTACATTACTCCCTGAGCCTATTGTGATAAATGCACGTGTTAAAAATTCTTTCATATTAAAGACTATTCTGGATCAACTTTTTTTTGTAACTATCTAACATTTTTTCTGGAATATTATGAAATGTGGCATATCAATTATCCTTTTATGTACAAAACTAAATGATCACATTAACCCGGGGAGAGATGTTTATCCAATGAACAGACCAGATGAATAATGAAGCAAAATTGAAGATGCAGTTGTGTTATGATGTCAGCCATGCCTGTTCACTGAATATTACTTTTTCCACATATTTTCTATTTTTAACCTGAGGGTTGATTTAAGGAATTCACATTCCCAGCATGAAGCCTCACATGCTGAGAGTACATATGGGGAATTTGAGTGTGAAAGTCAGAAGGCCCGATAGGATTTTCTGTCCATTTGTTTTTAACAACAGAAAAATCTCATCTTCACACCCAAATCCCCGTGTGCACTTCCAGCAGATGAAGCTCCATGTTAAGTGCAAATTCATAAAACCTACCCTCATGAGCACAAATGGAATTGAGTGCAAAGTAATACCCCCAGAACTAAGACTGTGGAGTAAATAGTGCTAAAAGGGAGGCAGACTTACTGCAGATTAAAGTGATGCACCATATAATTATATTATAGATGAGATGTTTTGTCAAAGCAACAAGTTGTCTAAAACTCATTGGTTCTGCTGCTGTTATTATTGCTATGACTGCAGAGATCATTTGGTCGATTACCTCCGATACCCTGCTAGTGTGGTTGCTGGAGGAACATTTGTTGCTTAGCGTGGGATCTTCTGCAGTACCAATGACAGGAAACACCTGTTAGAATTTAACGGCTCTGCACATTCTGAAATAGTTTTGTAAAAATTGCACCTCGTGGATGTTATCTCCATAGGTTGAACAACTAGCATAAATTGTGTCCATTATATTAGATCTCTCTCACTAGGCTTGGGAGGGTTTACAAAGAGGAAAACAGTGCAACACCTGATGTATTCAAAATATATTTTCTAGTAGTTTAAATATATTTCTGCATGTTTTCTTTATTATTAATATGCTTTTATACATTTATATATATAATGCTAAGAAATCAGATGATTACAGATATTGACTGAATAACATTCAGAAGATTTCACAAGTAAAATGTAGATAAACTTTCCTCACAAAACCCTATTTAAATAACAAAAAGTTCCTGTCACTGTGACTTATTGGATTATAAATATTCACTGTTTTAAGGGAGCTTCAATTCTTTGTAAATGTTCTATAATGTCTATGTTTATTGATTCAGTCCTGCTAAATGTGAGAAAAGTACTTTAAATACATGTACATGTTGTACAGCAAAATTCAGAACTATCTAAGCAAATACTATTGAATCCTATTGCATGCTGTAAATTACAGCTAAAACAAAATCTTACATTGTATATAGGAGTGTTAGATCACTGTAAAGTCAAGTGTGCTATTTATCATTTGGCACCATTTCTAGCACCAATAAACTTTCTTTCTGTTTCATGTGGTGGAAAATTGCCAGTCAAGCAGACTAGTCTTGTGCAACATCAAAGATGATTCATCTCACAGCACAGTTGAATTAGTGCAACCAGAACTAAAAAGTACCTGACATTATAATGGGACAAAAACATAATGGGGGTATTTTGACTTTGTGTGATAGTATTATTTCCTTTGACTTCAATGGAAATTAAAATCGAGAGAGATATAAAAGGGGCCGCCGATTCACTATTGCTCGTTTTACACTATCGCAAAAAGTCAAAATTACCCCCAGATTGCCCATAAGTAATGGATTCTGTAAATATTTTAAAACTGTCCATTAGAATTGTTCAGACAGTTGAGACTGCTAACAAAACTGTAACATGCTTCTGGAATTCAAAGTGCATTTACATATTTTTGAAGCTTGGTATTTTAAAAATAAATTCAAACTCCTTTCCTGTGTATCAAATATTTCCTTAGAAGAGTTTGTCTATATGTTTCAGTGCCAAGTAGGCAGCATCCAATACCTCATTACCGTTCCTTTAGTGAAGTTGATGTTTGGAATTACACCAACATTCCTCATATATAGCTGTAAAAATTCATACCAGATCTGCAACATATGATTATTCAGAAACAACATAACATTTTTCATAAAATATTTAGAGATTTAAAAACAATTGCAGTCAGACTTTGTGAAATGCTGCAGTTTTGTAAATGATGAATTCAGGAAATGGCTCAGTTTATTGCAGCATAATTAGGGTCAGTTTATGGACAACTGGATGAGGGAACTACCCAGTCAGGATGAGCAGTTGAACTTTGATGTACCAACAAACAGAAATCAGTTAACAATTGATTGCAGCATTTCAGACTAAAGTGGTAAAGAGATGTCTGTAGTCCACAGTAATGCAAACAGTTGCTGTGACAATACCTAGCTGTGTCTTAGCATAGACTCTTGAAATAATTAAATGATGAACAGTAACATCAGGTAACTGATTGTGGTTGATCACTAGTCTGTCTTAGACATGTACCAAAACATTGACTTCAATTGAGCATAAAATCAGGCAAAGTGTAAAACAGGCATTTGACCCGAGCCCACCTTGTTCCTGCCAGACAGGTTGGGTTAAAATTGGGGCCTAAGAAACAAAAGAATGTACAAATAGCTTGGACAGTGAAAATCCATAGGAAACAGGCAGGAAACTGAGGGACATTTTGCAGCTGTGAAATGAACACCGCAAATGCTTGAAAATTACTGTAGGAAATAATAGAGTATATCGATAAAGGAAATTCAGTGGACATCACATATATGGATTTTCAAATAAGATGGCACATAGGAGGCTTGTTAATATGATTAAAGGACACTGTATTGAAGGCAAAATGGAAGCCTGGATAAGAAGTTGGCTAAAGAACAGAAAACAGAGAGTAGTGGTTTGGACACTTTGTGTGACCGATCCTGAACTGAATACTGTAAATCCATCCCTTTTCCATTTATGTTTGTTGTAAATACCTCATTGAACTTCTGGAATTAACCAAACATTTTAGACACAGATTATTGTCATCTGGGATGAATTTAACAGCATATCTGATTCTTATATATGAAAGAAACCTGGAATATAACCTCCATGAGGGGGTCATTAGGAAACTGGGTGAAAACTGCTACTTGCTTGCTAACATAATGTGAAGTGAAAGGTAAGTAAATGAAATAAGCAGCTGTTGCTTGTTGTGTAGGAATGAAGACATGCTGAAACCTATTATTTTTATATGAAATTAATGTTTGTTATAAACAGCATAAAGAAAGAACATTTCGCTCATTAATGGACAGGACTGTCAACTATCCAGACTTCAGTGATGAGGAAAGATGAGAAAAATAATAACAAAATTAAAGTCCCTTCCATGACTAGAGAGAAAGAATTGTCTAAACAATAGAATCTGTGAATGTATTAACCATTCTCTGGAAATATGAAAACCTGGGAAAAGTAAAGATTGTGTTCTCTCACTAGCAGACCGCCTACAAAGCTAATGTAACTTCCTAGCTCAAACTAGGAAGGCATATCTATAGATAAAGAAGTTCTTCAGAATGTCTATATGTATGAGTAGGATATGATATTCCCAATGGCCCTGGTGTACGCTCAGAGTATGGTGTCGTATTCCCTTTGAAATCCTTCGCAAGTTCGGGATTTCCGCATGTGTGAAATCTGGAACTTGCGGCCTGTCAACGTACGTGGGGATTCCCTTCGTAAATGATTAAAATAGAATTCTGCTTTGTGATTGGAGGACTGGGCCCATGTGATCCCAGGTACGCTTCCGCACCGCCTGCATCCCTGGGATCCATGGGCCATTGCGCTGCCCTCTGCCTCAAGACCTGAGACCACAAGATTTCGCAGCCTTGCTGCCAGCAGGCAGTTTCGTAATTCTTTCGCGGGTCGGAGGCGTACTTTAGAGGTATGCCTCCGACTGCAATTTCTAGCCCAATATTATTTTCTGAACCAGGAAGGTGACAGCACAAACAAAATTAACATGAGCTTTACACATAAAAACCTTCCTATCCAACTTCTCAATGACAGGAAAGGCAGAACAACTCCTGTGAGTAGTGAGTGTTGTTGCCAATTTTTCACAGATAAATATAACCTTTTGAAATAGTTCACAATGGCACAAAACCTATGCTAACACAAAGCAATATAACTCTAGAAGATCTATAGGCACTTCATCCTGATAGCAAAAGGAGGATCCTGTGATTAGATATTCTGGAACCAACTCCCATAAAAATAAATCTCCTGAATCTATTAAAGCTGCTTAGCAAACTCTGTGCATGCCTCAGAATTCTCAGACAAATTATAGAAGAGCCTTTATCATCTATTGTGAGAATACAGTGCTCCACATCATTATTTAATTCCACATGTGGGTAAACATGCCCACATGGAGTTCAACCTATCATCAAATTACATGAAAAATACTTCAAGTGGCGCACTATAATTTCATAGTCATACTTCTATTATATACACTTCACACATGTAATATTGAATGTCATACTGTGAATAGATATAAAGAACCTACCTCTTATGTGATTGCATAGAAATACAAGTGTAGGGTTATTTAAATACTTACACTAATATCTTGCACTTAGTGAGTCCTCGGCTCTGGTAGTTTATTTCTATGTATAAAGTTTCTAAAAGGTGTAGGCATACCTAAATTTGTCCTTTCTCATTACAACCTCCAGGATATTTTCTTTGCCTTTTAATCTAATGATCTGAAGCTGCAGTTACATTGCGCCACTGATCTGAGAGTGATAGCTGCAGAGTGCAAAGCACAGGCCACAACACACGAGTTATATTGACCGGAATCTTTACCTAATCGTTGGGGCGGGTGCATGCGGGCCGCGTAGCGGATTGCCATCCTGAACTTTACAACAGCGCGTTCTGCACTGCGCAGTTAACTCAATTGCATCAATTAAAAGAGTCATGCGGGTTTCCCGGCCCAATTAAATGGAGCAGGTCTGATGACATCATTGATGACTTGTTTTCAGAGTGGATATTTAAAGTAGCCATGCGGACATCTCATTTGAAGGTTGCTGTAGGAGAGATCAAGGTGTTTGGAAGAGCTACAAATTGCTGCAATAATCTTGAGATTTCTGTGGGTCATGGAGACACACAGACAAAAGGCAGCCCCAAGATTCTCAGATGCATCCCTGGAAGTGCTGGTCCAGGGAGTCAGAGCATGCAGGGTGGTCCTCTTCCCTGTAGATGGCTGAAAAAGACCAGCCAGAGACACTAAGGGGACATGGCTAGAGATCACAGAGGAGGTCAGCAGCAGGGATGTGGTGAGTAGGACGTGGATCCAGTGCCACAAAAGATTCAATGATCTCATGAGGTCAGGAAAGGTGAGTGCAATGCCACACTCACCTACATCCTGATGTGCGTGTCACCTCAACCCCATCACTCTGCCTTCCCAAACCTACTCCTGCACATCACTCCTCACACCAATCTATCTTGCAGGTCCACCCTTCCCTCTCTGTCTATGCACCTACTCACATCCCCATCTGACTAACCACCACTGACACTCACCCTCATCCTAATACAATCATAGCAAGTAACACCACAGAAGGAGGCCATTTGGTAACGTAACTCCACTCCCTCATAGTCACCCTCTACAGATGTAGTCCTTACTCATTCCATCACTCTCACTCAAGCTTCAAGCTGTGCTGAGCTGTATGCAGATCCTGAACCTCAGGGGCCAGCAAGAAAGAGGGTGATCTTGGAGGAGCAGCAACAATTGCGTGAGGCTCTGGCAGCTTTTGCAGCTGCGATGTGTGCAACTGTACAGTGAAAGGAAGAGTCCATCTCCAACATGAGCACCACCATCTCACAGGCAATGGGGACGATGGACCATGGAAAGGATGGCCACCTGCATGGAGCAGCAAATGTGAGAACATGCTTACTGTGAACAACAAATTGCAGACACTCATTGACCTCGTCTCGAGGAGAGATACCAACATAGACTTGGGCCTTCATCATCCCACTGATGTGCAGCAAGGTACTCTCCAGCTCCTTGCTGGCAAGGAAGTGTGGGTGGGCCATGAGAGGGATGATGGTGAGAGGGGACATGGAAGTGGGGGCTCACACTTCTCCCCCATTGCCTCCCCCTCAGTCAGAGCCCCACATGCTGCTTTGGATCCCAATGGCCAAGTCTGCCCCTGCACAGTTGCAGGAGGAGCAGTCTTCAGCGGGGCCCTGACAGGCTCCAAAGCCCAGAGGATGTCCGCCAAAAGTGTCTAAGCAGTCGCAGCAGGGAAGTGAGCAGCCTGCCTCTACCTCTGCTGAAGCCACGGGGGTTGCACCTCATAGAAGCATAGGTAAAAAATTTTTAAAGTCCTAGATCCACAAGGGTATGCACATGGGTGTATGAAAACATTTTAAGGTTAAGTTTCAGTTATATTTATGACGCACATAAATTTATTTCTCTGCACAACTTTCCTGTCTTGTCCATTTTTGCCTGCTACCTGGGAAGTGGCTTTGTCACTTGGAGTGAATGTTGAGACATTACTTAACCTCGAGCAATGGGGGTTTGGGTCACAGAAATGGCTTGGTTATTGTAGGACTGCTTTGTGGTGTTGTTGGGGGAGGGGGGAAAGTTAATACAGCATCTGGGAGACATATGGGTGCACTGGTGCAAGTTAAGTAAATCGGGCCATTATGAGGCCATCCTGGGCCTCCCAGGCAGCAATGTGCGCCACTGCTGGTGCCATCTCCACCTCAGGTTCATCCTCCTCCTCCTCATGTTCCACTTGTTCCTCCTTCTGCGCCTTGCTACTCCTGCAGCTCCAATCCTCGCTGCTGCGCTATGTTGTGTAGCGCGCAGCATACGATGATGATTCTGGAGACCCTGGCTGGTGCGTACTGAAGGGCTCCTCCAGATCTATCAAGGCACCTGAAGTGCATCTTCAGCATGCCGATTACTTGCTCTATGACACATCTGGTGGACATGTGGCTGTCATTATAATGCTCCTCGGCCTCATTGCTTGGCCTCCTCAAGGGTGTCATGAGACACGTCTTCAGTAAAAAGCCCTCATCTCCAAGCAGCCAGCTGGCAAGTCTGTTTGGAGGAGCGAAGAGCTAAGGGAGGGTAGACTGGGGCAGGATGAAAGAGTTGTGGCAGCTGCCAGGGAATCTGGCACACACATGCATGGTGATCTTTTTATGGTTACAGACAAGCTGTACATTGAGGGATTGGAAGCCCTTGCAGTTCACAAACACTCCTGGGTGATGTGGGGACACCTTGATGGCCACATGTGTGCAGTTGATGATGCCCTGCACCTGTGAGAAGCCAGCCAGAGCCACAAAACCGAGCGCCTGCTTAGTAACATTGGCTTCATCAGTGACAAAGTTTACATAATTGGCTGACTTGTGAAACATGGCATCGGTCACCTAGGTGATACATCTGTAGGCAGCCGACTGCAAGATCCTGCAAATGTCTGCTGCAAATCCCTGGAAGGAGCCTGAGGCGAAGAAGTTGAGGGCGGTGGTTACTTTGGCAGCCATTGGTAAGGCATGTCCACCAGGTCCTCTGGGCAGCAGGTCTTGTTCCAGCAAGCTACAAATGTCTGCGATGACCTGGCGCAATCGCCTGAGCCTCCTGAAGCACTGCTGTTCAGTCATGTTCAGGAAGCTCATCCTCTGCCTGTATATCCTGTGCTGGGGGTATTGCCTCCGGCATGGTGCACCCCTGTGCTGACCACATCTCTCCTGTGGAGCATCAAGTCATTGAGAAGAAGGCTGCTGTTGTGGTGGCTGTTGCTGCTGGTGTTCTGGCTGCTGCTGCTGGTGTGGCTGGTGTTTTGGTGCTGGGGCTCATCTTGGTCTAATTCTGAGGTCCAAGGTGAAGCAGCACCCATCCTGATCTAATAGATGGCATCCTTCAATGTACCGATAGTGATGAGCAATCTCAACCCCAGGACATCGCTGCAGGAGTTCCTCAGGGCTGTCCCAGGCCCAACCATCTTCAGCTGCTTCACCAATGACCTTCCCTCCATCATAAGGTCAGAAGTGGGGATGTTTAATGAAGACTGCACAGTGTTCAGTGCCATTCGCAACTCCTCAGATAATGAAGCAGTCCGTGCCTGCATGCAGCAAGACCTGGATGACATTCAGACTTGGGCTGATAAGTGGTGAGTGTCTAACCAACACCCCTTGACATTCAATGGCATTACCATCGCCGAATCACCCACCATCAATATCCTGGGAGGTCACCATTGACCAGAAACTTAACTGGTCCAGCCACATAAATACTGTGGCAACAAGAGCGAGTCAGAGGCTAGGTATTCTGCGGCGAGCGACTCACCTCCTGACTCCCCAAAGCCTTTCCACAATCTACAAGGCACAAGTAAGTAGTGTGATGGAATACTCTCCACTAGCCTGGATAAAAGCAGCTCCAACAACACTCAAGAAGCTCAACACCATCCAAGACAAAGCAGCCTGCTTGATTGGCACCCCATCCACCACCTTAAAGATTCACTCCCTCCACCACCGGCGTACTGTTGCTGCAGTGTGTACCATCTACAAGATGCACTGCAGCAACTCGCCAAGGCTTCTTCGGCAGCACCTCCCAAACCCGCAAACTCTACCACCTAGAAGGACAAGGGCAGCAGGCGCAAGGGAACACCACCACCTCCAAGTTCCCCTCCAAGTCACACACCATCCTGACTTGGAAGTATATCGCTGATGCTTCATCACTGCTGGGTCAAAATCCTGGAACTCCCTCCCTAACAGCACTGTGGGAGTACCATCACCACACGGACTGCAGCGGTTCAACAAGGCGGCTCACCACCACCTTCTCAAGGGCAACTAGGGATGGGCAATAAATGCTGGCCTTGTCAGCGACACCCACATCCCATGAACTAATAAAATGTGGTGAGAGTGGCTTCTGAGGTTGCAGAAATGACCTGCAAACTCCTGACAGCTAACTGGCTGCACAAAATGGAGTCAGCAAGAGCCTTTCCCTTAGGCAAGGAAGCAGGTGTAATGTGGGAGGATTTATGTGCTTTTTCCAGCTGTCACTTAATGGACTCACACAATGGACACTGAGCTTCCGCCTCCCCTTCAGAGGCAAGGTTCCTGAGGAGCGTGAATCCCGTGCTCAACAAGTTAAAGCCAAAACCTGAGGTTAAAAAGGCAGTTAAGGATCTCTGAACAAGCAGTTAACAACCTCAATGAGGTCGCCCGCCTCTCTGTGGCATGTCTGTGGCATGCCTCGAAATGCCCCTGTGTTAAATGTGGAAGTCATCAGGATGACGGTGGGTTCCTGATGCTGTCAATTTCTGTGCTTTTAACTGCCGACCTGCCCCCAAACCCGCAAGCTTGGCAATGGGAAAATTCTGGCCATTGTGTGCTGCAGCTGACTGTGAATCACACTGTGTCAGTCTCATGTATGAAATGAAACAAAGTAATTACAATGGGAATGCAGTGGGACATAACTTGTTACGACTAAATCTGAAACATACCCATTAGTTGTATTAGATAGGGGGAATTCAGGAAGTATACAAAAGTGTGCAGTGGTGGATACATATTTTTTCAAGGGGGAAATTGACCACTGATAATGCAACCTTTATTTTCTATGAGGGTCTGGGGGAATGCTCCTCTTAGGAAACTTTGACTTTCCTTTATACTTTTTGGTACATTTCCCAGCATTTTGAAGCATATTGTGACTCTGAATTCGAAGCTCATAATCATTTATTTTTGATTTTTTTAGTATTATAGTAAATGAAAGTAGTTGTATTGAGGGACGATTAAAACTTGATTTTGACTTACAGCATCAAAAAATGATTGAACCCGACAATAATGGAACATTTTGATATAAAAGCATTAATTTAAAAAGCATAACTTGTATTTCAATAAGCACATCTCAGTAGGATTCACAAAATTCCGGGACCCCCTACTCAGTGGACATGTGTCTGGAATTTAAAAAGGGACTGTGTTGGACCTTTTGGAGGAGAAATATGGACAGAAATATCTCACTATTAGGCGCCTTTTGGACTAAACTAGGGCCTACTGGATTGAGTTTGGACATTTTAAATTGTGTGCTGGGTCTGCACAGGGAAATGGGATCCTTATAAGGCTGCTAACCCACCTGGGAGGCAGGCCCCCAGGGAGACATTAGCAGTCTAACAAAAGCCCACTTACCAGGGACCCAGATACATACATATTTTAATAGTTCTTAAAACGGCTATACAGAAAAACCCTGGCATCAGCAAAACACACAATGGACAGTATCAAGACCCAATTACATTCTAACAGCACCATTCAAAAACCCCATCAACACCTTTGGGAATCTTGTATCATGCTAATGCTCAATCAGCCCACCAAAATTCTCACAAAGGGATCACATCAGAGTTGATCAGCCTGCCAAAATCGCACAAAAGGGAGTCATCGAAAATCAATTGTGCACCCGAGTTTTGGCGCAAAAGTTTAAGCAGCCACTCGGGTATAACTGGGGGCTTGCTAGTAGCTAAAGAGAACTCAACAGACGGGCTGAAGAGAGAGAGTGCCGGCGGGCAGCAGCAGCAGCAGCAGCACACCAGAGCAGAAGAAACGTACCCGAGAACACGCTGGAAAAGCACTTGGACTCTGGGCTCTTCGACTCTGGCTTTGAAACATCTAACTTGCCACACGAGGTTACAGCAACGCAACAAGAAAACCTAACAAGAAGCCTGGGAGTCACTGAAAGATCAACCATCATCCAGCGCTGACTCTAGGAAAAACTTGTTTACCATCAAAACATCGACCAGTGCTAATACCGAAGACACCACAACCAGCCAAGGAGTCCACAAGATTGAGGAGAGAGAAAGCAGTGTGCAACTGGTCTAAACTGTGGAGAAATCCTTTGCTGAGTATAGTCCCTGTAATTTCAGAGCCTAACTTAGTTAGTGTAGTGGTGGGAGGTGGTTTTATTTTGTTTTCTCTCACTGCATAACCTCTGTACCTGTTGCGTATATGTTTTTGTTTAGTTAATTCGTGTGGTGTGCGATTTCTAAATAAAATATTTGTTCTTGCACCAAACAGTTGTCTGCCTACATCTATCACATCCCCTAAATAATTCCAAGCCCCAGAACCAGGGAGTGGGACGATTCGAACCGTCAAGGTCAATTTTAAAAGGCCGACAAACCCACCACCCCCTACATAATAGCGAGCCAGGTAGGAGCTTGGTACAAAGGACGTGAGGATGTAGACTCGGTTCTGGTGGAAAGAACAAAAATGGAGGAAAGAATCTCCAATTATGTACATAAGAAAGTAAATATTACCAAAAGGTGGGTCATAAGCCTGTTACGGGCTGAGCATCCAATGGACGTAGCTGCTAAGTGGACCGAGAGCAAGGACCACAAAAGGCCAATAGAGAAGGCTATTTGGTTGGTCTGCTACCAAAGACAGATCCAGTTGCTGGATAGGAAGGTCAAGAAATTAGTAGCAGAGCTCCGGGAATCCGAAGTGCACTCAGCCGTAAGGGCTATGGCAGGGGAGAAAATGTTTGAGGAATTAACTAAACAAAAGCATATCAGATTACAGCTAGAAGAGACCCACAGGAATAAGCAGGACTATTTCCAATGCCAAGTAACAGAGGCAAAGGGGAATGAGCTAGCGCTGCGGGGGGGGGAAATGTCCGCCTAACAAAAGTAATAAGAGAACAGGAGGAGAGGATACAGGATGTGCAGGCAGCCTATAAAGTAGCCAGTAGCAAGGGCTTCGGGGTGGAGGATCACGGGCCCTGTGAAGCCAAGATAAAAGGTTTAACCCAGGCCCTATCTAATGCTAAGGGGATGGTATGCCTGATAAGCCCAAGCGCTCCCAAGGGAGGCATGCAGGAGCAAGGGGGAGTAGAGGGGGATAGAGTGGCAGAAAGGGACGTCCAACCACCACCTGTAGCCCTACCGAGGTTAAGCCTGGCAGTACAGAGAGAGCACGGCACCGAGGAAATACAAGGGTTGTCAGGACCGGGGCCGATGTGCCCGATCCGACAACAAAAGTATGGTGCCGGCAACGGTGGTCAGGGACAAGGGGCCCTGGAGAGCCAATTTGTAATTCCCCATGGAACCCAGCAGCGCCGGGCAATGGTAGCTCATTTAGAAAAGTTAACCCCTCAAGGGGACCCCTTGGTCCATTTTATGGACATAGAGCAGGCAGCCGGTATAAACGGCTGCGATGAGGCCGAACAGGCTAAAATGCTGCTTTTCTCCTTGGATCGCAAGGTATACCAGGCCCTCTCTGCAGGTAGCAAGAGTGGGCAGAGCACATATGCAGCGATCCAAGAAGAGGTGTTAGAGGTTCTAGGCCAAAATGATGGAAGTCCGTTTTCCCGGGTGGAGAAGACCCTGTAACAGGCAGGTGAAACCCCACAGGCTTTCGCAGACAGGCTGTGGCCCGTCTACGAGAGAGCATGTGGAGGAGATCTCGACCAGGAACACCTGGACCGGGAACCAACAGCTCACTGGCTTCACAGCCTAGTGGCCAACTGCCTGCCACAAGTAAAGGCTAAAGCCGAGCTGTGGTTCGACCCCAGAGACCCCACCGCTACTGAGGAGTCAGTGGTTAGACAGTTAACCCTGGTTTACCGGAATGGCAGAGGGGCAGTTGAGGCCCCACAAAAAGGAAAGGTCCATGAGCTCTGGCCCAGTAATTCCAGGAGAGAATAGTACCAGGAAGGGGGGAGCCCTTCCGATTCAAAGAGTACGTGCTATGGGTGCGGAAACAGTGGACACTGGTGGAAGAATTGCCGAAATCCTTGGAAAGATAGGGCAGAAAATGAATCCTCACCCTAAAGGATTCCCCTGCCACAAAAGGTTTAACAGCCCCGGCTCAAAGAGCCAGGCCTGTGGCACACAATCTCTCTGGCAGTTTCGATGAGATCATGGCCACGCTCCGCACTATGATAATAGGCACAGGGAAGGTAGCTGTAGCCACCGGCACAACCCCATCTGCCCCACCTAATCCTGATCCATGACTAGAGCCAGCACAGCCTGTATACCTGTGCCCTTTATACTATGATGAGTGGAAACGGCCTTGTGTGAAGATGGAGGTGGAGAGGGTTAAAGGGACCTATGTGCTAGACACTGGTGCTTCCAGCACCATCGTCTATGCTGATAACCCAACCACCTCACCTCTGTCGAACAGAGTCCCGTATTCCTTGGTAGGGTTCACAGGTAACGAGCAGGCTGGCTCGTTCTCTATTCCACTATCAATTGACTTAGGAGCACTCCACACCAAGTGGAAGTGTGTCCTAATGAAGTGGGAGAAAGAGGGAACAGGGATCCTAGGCGCAGATTTCATTATTGGCCACAAGATCCTAGTGGACCTCAGAAATCATTGTCTATGGGGAGCGGTGTGCACGGGGGAAGAGAAAGAAGTTGTAGTGATCCCAGGGATACAAGGCAAAGGGACCCTATGCACGGTAAAGCCAAAAGAAGGCTATGACCTCGAGTTACTGGTAAGCAGTACCCCCAGAGAGTATCAGGCGTTTGTGCGGGCAAATCTCGGTGCATTCGCCACCCACAAGCATGATTGTGGAAGGGTAACAGGGGTCGAGGTTAGCGTAGATGGGGATCCCATGGCCAGGCCCCAAAAACAGTAAGTTCCCTAGGGAGGCGGAGACAGACCTGGAGATTGCCCTGGGTTCCCTAGTCACACAGGGAGTGTTAAGGCCGATAGCCATCCATGTGAACTCACCACTTTGGCCGGTTAGGAAACCGGACAATTCGTGGAGAGCCACTGTGGACTACCGGGTCCTCAACCGCAATATCCCAGCCTACGCGCCCACGGTCGCTGCCGTCGCCGGCCTAATTGGAAGCATACCGGCATCCGCGTGCACCTTCATGGTGCTGGATATCTCAAACGGTTTTTGGTCCATCCCGTTAAAGAGAGGGGACCAGTACAAATTTGCTTTTACCTTCAAGGGCCAGCAATACACGTGGAACTGCCTTCCCCAGGGGTTTCATAACAGCCCCAGTATATTCCACCAATGCATGGCCAATTGTCTAAAACACTTCAGCAAGCCCGAGCAGTTGGTACAGTATGTGGATGACCTGCTCCTATTCACCAACAAGGGTGAGTAGCACGGCCCACTGCTGGCTGAACTGCTGGAACTGCTAAAGGAAGAGGGTTTTAAAGTCAACCCAAAGAAGGTGCAGATCAACCAGCTAGAAGTAAAATTCCTGGGGCTGACTGTGCGCGCAGGCGAGAGGGCAATAGATAAGGCCAGGAGAAAAGCAGTGCAGGAATTGCCAGCCCCTCGTTCTGTTACTGGAGTAAGATCTTTCCTAGGGCTTACTGGTTACTGCAGGGATTTCATTGAGGACTACGCAGCCACAGCAGCCCCCCTACTCCGACTCCTTCACAAAGGAATGGAGTGGGACTGGGATAAAAGCTGCGGAGAGGCATTCACTCAATTAAAAAAAAAATCTGCAAACTGCGCCAGCTTTAGGGGCTATTGATGGGGATGAGGAGTTTTTCCTGGAGGTAGCAGCCAGTGGGGATAGCCTGAGCGCAGTGCTGCTTCAGGAGCGACATGGCCAGCTCAGACCGGTGGTCTACTCCTCCAGGGCCCTCACAGATGTGGAGAAGGCATACTCCAACTGTGAGATACACCTCCTCGCCACTCATTGGGCGGTAAAAAGATCCCTTATTTTTACAGGGGGGTCTCCAATTACGCTCCTCACCTATCACACGCCCACCCAAATGCTCCAAGATGGGAGAATTAAGACGGGACAGTGAGCAGTGCCCACATTGCTCGCTGGACCCTACTTCTCTCCCAAATGGACTTAAAGCTGAAAGGTCTTTGTGAGCCTAAACTAGCGGCCAACATGATCTGCTCAGGGGTGGCCCATAGGTGTTCCATAGAAGGGGTATGGGACGTCGATGTAGGATTTCAGGACGGGATACATCCCACAGGCTGCGAAATCTACGTTGATGGCTCCAGCACAGTGTCGGCAGGCGAGCGACTCACGGGTTGCGGGATCTATGACCCACGGGCAGGCATTGCCCTGGCGATTAAGCTCCCGAGCACCATGAGCGCCCAGCATGCCGAACTGTCAGCAGTGGTGTACGTTGTGACCCACCCCGAGGAGTTCCCTACCCCGTACATGATTTGTTCAGATAGCATGTTTACCTGCAATTCGTGTACAGAATACCTAGCCATCTGGTCCTGTCGCGGGTATACATCTGTGGACGGGAAACCCCTAGCAACCAAACCGTTGCTGGAGAGAATCATGCGGGCTATAGGCAGTGAAGGGCAGGTGTATATACATAAGGTAAAGGCCCACTCAAAGGCCGAACCCTGTGGGGAGGTTAACCAGCGGGCAGACACCCTAGCTAAAGAGGGTGCTCGTACGGGCAGTTTCTGGGACCCGTACAATTTAGGACCCATGGCAGCAATTAGGGGCAGAGACAGGTTACAAGGGAGTGCAGGGGTAGCATTGGCCCTGGACCTGAAAACGGTTCAGGCGCAGGACTCCACTCTGAGATCTGTTTTGAGTTTGCTCGCCAAGGGGGAGAAGGTAGAGGGTCCATACGGCGCGACTAAAGTGGCCATAAAGGAAGGCATGTTGTTCCATGGGGATCAGTGGATTGTTCTGCAGCAGCACCAAAGGGAATTCCTCCAACTGGCCCACGAGGGTCCAGGAGCCGGACACGCCGGACCTGAGACTACCTGGCAATGGGCGGAACAGGCAGGGTGGTGGCCGGGACTCAGGGAGGATGTCTGGTAGTTTTGCTCGGAGTGTTTGGTGTGTGCAGCCAACAACCCTGCCCCCCAGAAAAGGAAGGTGTCCATGGGGCATATCAGAAGGGTAGAGGGACCATGGCAGTCAATTCAGATCGACTACATCGGGCCCCTACCCACCGTCCAGGGAGGATACAAATACTGCCTGGTTTTGGTAGATGTTTTCTCCAAGTGGGTGGAAGCCTTCCCATGCCGCACAGTGACCGCACTAGGCACAGCTAGAATTTTAGTTAGGGAAGTGTTCTCCCAGTGGGGACTTCCACAGTATGTGGAGTCCGACCAGGGAAGTCATTTTACCGGGAAGGTGATGCAGGCCACCCTTAAGGTGCTTGGCATTGAGGGGAAATGGCATGTTGCCCACAACCCGCAGTCATCGGGCCCTGTGGAGTGACTGAATCGGATTATAAAGGAGAGGCTGCGAAAGGGGACGGGAGACTCACCCAAGGCATGGGTGGAGGTCTTGCCGTTGGTCCTAATGGGGATCCTGGCTAGCCCGTGAAAAAGCACGGGGTATTCCCCGCACGAGCTTATGACTGGCCGGACCATGCGAACTCCCACCCATGCGCTAGCCCCGGTGCTTACTGAGGGCCAACACAGGGAAGTGAGCCAGGACAGCTTCACTAAGAATCTGTTTGAGCACCTCAAACAGATTCACTGGCAGGCTGCTGGTAACATGGGGAGGCAGCACAGGAGTAACCGATTGCTGTTGGAACCCCGTAGATGCCACAAATGGGCGGTAGGGGATCAGGTGATGGTGAGGAACTTCGCGCGGGTAGGTGTTTTTGAAGCACTGTACATGGGGCCATACAATATTGTTGCTAAAGCAAGCCCCATGGTGTACACTGTCAAATTGCCCCGCCGCACGAAATGGTTCCACATCAACCAGTGCAAGCTGTACAACCCAGGGTCAGCTAAGCACAAAGGGCAGCCGGGAGGGGTGAGCCGTCCTCAGGACAAGGGCCCCCAGCTGTCAGCCTCCGACTGTGGGGGAACTGCAGGGGTAGTGGGGGCAGACTCACAGGCCGTACAAGTAGGGGCTGTGAGCTGCATTGTTGGAGGGGCTGTCCTACCTATAGTTTGGGACTCGTACGAGCCCCAGGTACTCGGAGGCCTTAGAAGGACCTTCCGTACCCTGCAGCCCAGGTTCCCATGGTCCCCTACGCTATGATACAGACTGCTCCATCCCGAGAGGGACTCCAGGAAGCAAAGACTGCGGAAGGCGGGAGACCGCTTACAGGCAAAAGGTCCCAGGCCTGCAGTGCCCGACTGTAGGGAACCGGCAGGGGAGGCAGCAGCTGCACCGGTCGTAGCCTCTGAAGGGAATGAGCCCACAACAGAGGTAACAGCCCCACCAGGCACTGAACCCGATTATGGGAAGCCTGTGGGTGAAGTAGCAGCTCCACCGGACATAGGTTCCGACTATGGGAAACCAACAGGGGAGATAGTAGTCCCACTAGCTTTAGGGTTAGGCGCAGTTCACTGCATAGAGGGAAGGGCCATTCCGCCTATGGTATGGAACTCGGAAAACCCCCCGAGTACTGACCCCGTGAGAAGGAGTAGCCGAGTCTCACAGCCTAGGACGTCATGGTCCCCGGTACAAAAGCTGCCCAGATACCGCAGAAGGCACAGGACATCCAGGATGTAGCCGGGCCACCCAGAGACGGATGGCACTGTATATAGCTTTGGTTTAAGTTAATATCTAAGTTAAAGGGGTTTTGAGTTTTAAGTTAGTAGTTTGGTTTGGATTTTAGTGCTTTCAAGTTTAAATTTGAATAAGATTACCTTGTAGCCAAGTCAGAGAACGTTTTCTCAAAGGCAAGGCTGTCGGTTTATGACCCCTCCAGGAAAAACGAGAAGATGATGGAAGGAATCCTGTTCCTATTCGCCCTACTGGGGGCAAGTACCGGCAAAAGAGGTGATGTCGAGGAGTCCCGGATCTTTGGGTGCTCGGGTGGAAGAGCGCCCATCGTTACTACCGGGGATGGTACTCGAGGCGTGAGTGAGGTCACCATCTATCACCACCAGGGAAGGTGGCCAGGATGGCTGGGGTCCAATTCGACCAAATACCCCAGCCAGGCCGGGTTTACTTACGGGACGGTGTCCCTCCCATGCCCAAGGTTACAAGTTGTTGCTTCCTGGGTTAGGGTGATGGAAGGAAAGAGGGTGTGTTTGAGTTGTAAAGGACGGATTCCCCTGGGTAGGTGGTGGTGGCTCAGATAGCTGAGCAAGGACGCGGGGGACCAGGAAGCGGGATGTGTACAACTTAACAATGATACCTACTGGGCCATTACGAGTGCCCCAGATGGAGTGAGAGTATGTTGGGATAAATGGTGGGAGTCAGAGCAAGGAATGTATGTGTGCATGTGGGGATCGGTGAAGGTCTGTCCAGCAGGCATCTCTATAGTGTTCGTTAGACAGTGGCAGGATTCAGGGAAGGGGATGGTGTGGGACCAAAGACTACACACCTGTGTGATCCCACATCCCCCAACCCCAATAAATGCCATGGAATTAGTCGCACACCCTAGAGGGCCCCCACCGACTGCTCCGCCAGCTAAGACCATACTAGAGAGGTGTCCCACAACTACCAAGAGACCAGGGAACAGGCTAGTTTTAATACCTACAGGAAAAATCCTATACCAGTGGGTACACTATGCAGCGGCATCGGTAATACTAAATCTGACAGAAGTCCACTTACCGGCATGGTGCCCCAAGGAGACAGAACGATTGTATCAAGCTCTACTTCGGGAAATGTTTCGATGTTTCTACGAGCTAGACTTTGGGGAGGTGGATAAAGAACATTTGTACAGTTTCCCCGCAGAGCAAAATAGTGGTACAGGGAGGCAGAGAAGGGGGACGTGGAACGATATTTTTACGGCTTATAACACTGGGTCCTCAGTCGTCAACAACATAGACGATGTGGAACTCCAGATTCAAATTAATGGACTTAAGGATCATTTACGCAAAATACTGGGGGATGAGAATACAGTGCTGGGCTCAGAGCTACACGAGGACCAAACTATGACGGTCCATTTAAAAGATATTATTGAAGAGCTGGAAAGACACTGTGAATGCACTGATACGGGAGGATCGGAATGCTTCGGATCAGGTGGCACAGAATGAGGTGTGCGTGCTGTACGGGGCATGGTTGCTGGGTGAGAGCCACAACAACCTGGAAGACTTGAGCCAAGGTCAAGTCCCCTCCTGGATCAGTAACAAGCACCTCACAGCTCTCCACCCATAGTCATTCACTAAGTCCGTGTCAGCTCCATCTAGCCTCTGAAGCCTACCCCATACCAGTAAACTGCGGATGGTCCAACCATACACTTATAGGGGTAGTGGTCAGGATGCCAGTCATGAGTGAGACATCCTGACCAGCACCCGTTTACAGAGTGGAGAATATAGGGATCATTCAGGGAAGAGCACACATTCGTTTCACAGCGGTCCCACCTTATGTCATAAAGTGGGAGCATGCTATGACAGGTACTGACCTCTCCGGGTGCCGGAGCCAGGGTGCACATGTAATACTGTGCCCCCAGCACGTGAACGCCTATGCAAGATCACAATGCGGGTTTAAAGCTGCTGGCGCACGGCCTATCAACTGCACTATGGAGGTGATGGCCCAAGACCATGTTCCTCCACAAGTGGCATACGTAGGGGGTGGGACATATTGTGTCACCACCAGTGCGCCCCACTATCAACACGGACCCTACATCTGGTGCCCAGTGAGAGAAAGCAGTTTCTGTTTTAAACCCAAAGCAGAAGTTCAAGTGCCCCAGGAACTAATATTACCCATTCCCGAACCCTCTACCATTCACCTCACTGTCAGGAGCAATGTAACAAACCTGCAAAATTACGTTGCACATTTCGGGTATACAATCCCCCTCCTGTCCGAACATCTCACTGCTCTGCTCAAGGCAGTGGAAGTATCCTAGAAACATTTCTACATGCTAGAAGAGAAAACAGTGCAAATTGGGAGTGAAATCACAGAGATAAATGTTCCACCCTGGTGGGATTTGATGGAGGACATAGAAGTCCCTCCATGGATTCGGATTGCCTCCCATACTCTTGTTTTGTGTCAGCTTGGCATTGTAGTGTATTTACTGTGGACTAGTTGCAGGAAGAGGAAAAAAGGCCACCGATCCTGGCACCAGAGGGTATTCGATGAGCCCTGAATAGGCTGCGAGACATGTGTGTGGAGGGAGGGAGTAAAACATGGAACAAAGATATGAGGCATGGCAGTACGATTGCAGGGATTTCTATTTAAATTTAAAGTCCCAGACCACCTGCTGTACAAGCGCAGGGGTTGGGTTAAAAGGGAAAGTGCTGTATTTTAATTTTTTTATAGAAGTGGTGTGTAACATGAATGTTTGATTAATGCGTAACTGACCTCCCGGCTGCAGGGTACGCCTAGGGGAGTGTAAGTAAAATTTTGTGATGTTTGAGTCTACTCTGAAAGTTTGTAAGGTACCTTGAAGAATCTGTGTTATATATTGAATGTATAACTGGGGGGGGGGGGATGGTCGGATCCCCTCGGCCAATGGAACTTGTAACACAAAAGGCATACTTGATGTACTGTATTCGTTAGGGAAATGTAATGTTTTGAGTTTTTTTTTTACAATTACTAGGTAATTGAGGGAAGGTTCGGCTCTGGGATATTAGGAATTTTGTTCACCAACGGTGACACTATAAGGGAATAGTGTCAAAGGCGGGACTGTAGGATTCACAAAATTCCATGACCCCCTACTCAGTGGACATGTGTCTGCAATTTAAAAAGGGACTGTGTTGGACCTTTTGGAGGAGAAATGTGGACAGAAATATCTCACTATTAGGCGCCTTTTGGACTAAACTAGGGCCTATTAGATTGAGTTTGGACATTTTAAATTGTGTGCTAGGTCTGCACAGGGAAATGGGATCCTTATAGGGCTGCTAACCCACCTGGGAGGCAGGCCCCCAGGGAGACATTAGCAGTCTAACAAAAGCCCACTTACCAGGGACCCAGATACATACATATTTTAATAGTTCTTAAAACGGCTATACAGAAAAACCCTGGCATCAGCAAAACACACAATGGACAGTATCAAGACCCAATTACATTCTAACAGCACCATTCAAAAACCTCATCAACACCTTTGGGAATCTTGTATCATGCTAATGCTCAATCAGCCCACCAAAATTCTCACAAAGGGATCACATCAGAGTTGATCAGCCTGTCAAAATCGCACAAAAGGGAGTCATCGAAAATCAATTGTGCACCCGAGTTTTGGCGCAAAAGTTTAAGCAGCCTCTCAGGTATAACTGGGGGCTTGCTAGTAGCTAAAGAGAACTCAACAGACGGGCTGAAGAGAGAGAGTGCCGGCGGGCAGCAGCAGCAGCAGCAGCACACCAGAGCAGAAGAAACGTACCCGAGAACACGCTGGAAAAGCACTTGGACTCTGGGCTCTTTGACTCTGGCTTTGAAACATCTAACTTGCCACACGAGGTTACAGCAACGCAACAAGAAAACCTAACAAGAAGCCTGGGAGTCACTGAAAGATCAACCATCATCCAGCGCTGACTCTAGGAAAAACTTGTTTACCATCAAAACGTCAACCAGTGCTAATACCGAAGACACCGCAACCAGCCAAGGAGTCCACAAGATTGAGGAGAGAAAAAGCAGTGTGCAACTGGTCTAAACTGTGGAGAAATCCTTTGCTGAGTATAGTCCCTGTAATTTCAGAGCCTAACTTAGTTAGTGTAGTGGTGGGAGGTGGTTTTATTTTGTTTTGTTTTCTCTCACTGCTTTATCTCTGTACCCATTGTGTATATGTTTTTGTTTAGTTAATTCGTGTGGTGTGCGATTTCTAAATAAAATATTTGTTCTTGCACCAAACAGTTGTCTGCCTACATCTATCACATCCCTATAATAATTCCAAGCCCCAGAACCAGGGAGTGGAATGATTCAAACCGTCAAGGTCAATTTTAAAAGGCCGAGAAACCCACCACCCCCTACACTCAAGTGGAGAAAGATGGCTTATTACTCTTTAAATTAAGGAGGGAAAGGAAGTAATCATGTAAACATTTTCAACAATCATTTGAGCCATCTCCTGTTTTCTATTTTAGCACTTCACGAATCATTCTACTTCTCTTATGTGTGTGTTTACCCTCTCACTTCCTTTTTTTCTGTTCTTTTTTAAATGCTCTTGATTTATAATTTCTTCCAGTTCTGAAAAGTCAGCTTATCTGCTCTCTCCAAAGATGCTGACTAACCCGAGACTTTCCAGCATTTCCGGTTTTTGTTACAAATACCAAAGTTCATCTGTTGCGAACTGGGAGTATGTCTTAATAGGGTGTTGTCATAGAACAGTTTCTGCAAACTTTTGTTGTTGTTCTCTGTATAATGCGATGACATAATTCATGCTGAAACATGTAAAAATGTGTTAAGAAAATGTAATTATGTCACTCGAATATTTTCTCATTGTAACAAAATTGACATACGGGCCTTCCACTTCCCTGGCGAGCCAATTCAAAATAAGCATTTAAATAAGCAATAGAGTGTTTGCACTTTAAATATGCAAGATTATGCCCTGTTGTAGCTTCTGGGGATTAAATTTTTTTTTTTATATAGTAACTACAATTCCCGTATTATCAAAAATAATGCGCCATGATTTTCGAACACCATCTTTAAAATATGTTTGCATATATATAATGTGTATATATATAATTTCAAACACTTATGGATGTGGTGGGTAGATTTTTATAGATAGGGCGAAAGTGGATAAAAGGGAAATTGGAAGATGTATTGGAAAACGGATCCATAATAGCTGGGATGTGTTTATGCTAAACTATTATGAGCTTTTAAGGTCAATACAAACTGTTTATTCCGAAAATAATACATCTGTTGCATGAAGCCAGCTGCCAATCATCATCTAAGCACGACCTTGCAAAGGCCGCGTCCCAACCACCTCTATTTCAGTGAATACGGTAAACAAAAAGTAAAACGGAGCCTGTCAGCTGATTGCTTTCCCAAAAGCAGAAAGATGGCGGCAGAAATCCACTCCAGGATGCAAACTAGCCGCCCGGTCCTGCTGAACAAAATCGAAGGGCACCAGGACACGGTTAACGCGGCCGTGCTCATCCCGAAGGAAGACGGGGTGATCACGGTGAGCGAGGACAGGTACGGACATGCCCCGGGTCAGCCCTGCCCCGCGGGGAATCAGGAAATGTTTCTGCAGATATGCGGCTGGAATTTTTTTTATAGCAGATGTTGGAAGCCGCAACTCTTGTAACAGAATTGGATGCGGGGTTTTTGTGCGCGTGTGTTTCACTTGCGGACAGTGCGGCCGGCGGCGGCTCTCTTTGTGTAATTGACTCGGTCCCTGCGGGGATTTGGTCGCTTTCGGCCAGCAGCTTTCGGGTTTGTTTACATGTTAGTTCGTCTCCTCTTCGGTTCCGTGTCACACGAGCGACTCAAAGCTTCAGATCGTCTGGGGTCCTGTGAGCGAATGTCGCTGAAGTTTGCCAGCTCGGGGTGCTTTCGTAAGAAACGGATTTTGATTGCCAAAAAAATGATAATCTTCCACATTGTCGTCTTGTGTTTTTATCAAATGTGAACTTTTTCATGGCCTGGAAGACAGTTTCTCGAGTCGAGAATAGATGTGCTAAAGAAGCCTGGCTGGGGAGGTAGGTTGAACGAGCTGGGTTTATAGAGGGAAAAAAATATCAAAGTGCGAGCCATAATTTTGAAAAGAACGTCACATATTTCGCTCCCCAGGTCTGGTTAAGTATTATGGTTAAGTGGCACTGTTTTCAGGGGAGAGAAAGAGCTGTTGTACCATTTTTTGTCATTGGTATGGATAAGTGACACAATTTGTCATTGCTTTGTTTTGTTTACAATTTTAGGAAAATGCTGCCCCATTTTTGTTTTAAATCGTAAAGAGTAAAACTCCATGGAAACTGGTTTGAGCAGGTGGAATGAAATTTTACAAAGATACATAATTAAACTTTAACTTCATTCTTGAGATTATGTAAATTACATTTTTTGGTAATGTAACTCCTCCACACACACACTTCTGCTTTACACCCCCTTTTTCAAAACGCTTAAATCATCTTTTGAAATGTAGAAGTAACAGTGTATTGTACATTGTCTTTTGAAAAGTTTTGACATTTTGGAAACTATTCAGTACAGTATGAACTGTCTAAAGGACACATGTTAACAGGATTTCACTACTGTATCGAACATCAACAACTTGTATTCATATAGCTCCTTTAATGTAAAAAAAACTTCCCAAGGCGCTTCACAGGAGCGTTATAAAACAAAATTTGACATGAGCCACATAGGAGCTATTAGGGCAGATGACTAAAAGCTTTGTTAAAGAGGTAAGTTTTAAGGAGTGTCTTGAAGGAGGAAAGAGAGGTAGAGAGGCGAGAGGTTTAGGGAGGGAATTCCAGAGTTTAGGCCAGAATTAGAAGAGTGCAGATATCTCGGTGGGTTGTGGGGCTAGAGGAGATTACAGAGATAGGGAGGGAGCGAGGCCATGGAGGGATTTGAAACAAAGATGAGAGTTTTAAAATTGAGGCGTTGCTTAACCGGGAGCCAATGTAGATCAGCGAGCACAGGTGTGATGGGTGAACGAGACTTGGTGCGAGTTAGGACATGGGCAGCAGAATTTAGGATGACTTCAAGTATACGGAGGATAGAACATGGGAGGCCGGCCAGGAGTGCTTTGGAATAGTCGCGTCTAGAGGTAACAAAGGCATGGATGAGGGTTTCAGCAGCAGATGAGCTGAGGCAGGAGTGGAGTCAGGCGATGTTTGGGACCGTATAACTTTATCACAATTAAACAATAGGTCACATATGAAATGTATAAAGTCAGTTTTTAAAAATTCTGTGGAGCTGCATGTTTGTTGAATGAATTAATACCCTCTGGTGTGAATACATCCCAGACAGTATGAAAGACAATGAGTTTCCTGGAATTTTGAGCTGTCAAACATTACAGATTCGAGTGTGTTATCTTGTCTGTTGTATATAATAATATAATCTCAAGGCAAGATTGCAACTGGAAGCTCTGACATTAAATATTCTGCTTCTTTCAAGTTTTAACAAAAGTTTCCTGACCTTAAAGCAGCTATTACTGAATATTTTAGGTTTGAAAATGTTCTATAAATTTATTATTTGTTATTGATGGTTCTGACTTATTGCTTATTAACTGATCATTAAACCCACCACCTAATGAATGAGTGTTTTTTTGGGGGGTGGGACCCTGTATAGACCGGTTTTGTGTTTTGCTCCATTAATTTAGAAGATGTTAAAAATTACTGCTAAATCTTCTTTCAGCTTCAAGTAGCAGAACTTTTTTTTACAAATATTCACTACTTTCTAAGGGTTATGCTAGTTGGTCTGAATGTTGCTGAAGTGACCAGGTTTTTAAGCTGGAAGGAATTTTTTGTAATTCAGTTTTGCAGTAATGTTTTGTCATGCAAACCATACATTGAGGTGAATTAAAACAATTTGTTTTTAATAGACAAAATGACCATGCTAGAACTGATTCACTCAAACTATTTATGACTTAAAAATAAATGTTGCTTATACTTGATTTTGAAATTTGCCAGCAATAAGAATAGGTCAAGTTTGCTTGTTAGATTTGACTATTACTGTCCTTTTCATGGTAGTCCTACTGAGACTGTGGAATAATATTGAAGGCAGTAATTTTTGTTTATTCCTCTTGGCTCTTTTATCCCTTAATTAGCCATCAAAATCAGGAAAAATGTGAGCCTGATTAATTTGAAAAAAGAGAATGTGATCTAGTCAAAATATTTGCATAGAGTGGGAAAAAAATGTGTTTGGGCTTTTTACATTGGTGTTGTCTTTAGTCTGCTCAACTGAGAGAATTTGTGAAACCTTCAATTCTTGTGGTGTTCTTGTCATTCAGCTGAATTGCACTTTTTGTCTCTCATTTGCTTATGTTCTCTCTCTGACAAGCTATGCCAACAGGAGGCTGCTTTGAATTTTCAGTACTGTGCTAACTGTTTTCCTGTAATTAAGTTGAATACATTGCTGTTAAAACTGAAGTGCAAGGATTAATGTAGAAAGAATGCATCCCTTGCACAATTATGTTTACATAGATATCTGCTAGATAGTAAGTATGAAATTCCCATCTTGATGGCCTGACCCTCTTGCCCTAGTTAAACATTCTAATCATGTATTCTGAACTGCAGAGGAAACTGTACATTGCTTATAGGTAGAAGAACTCTATAGCTTCCCCCCCCCCCTCCCTAAAACAAAATAGGCTGATAGATTCAATTTGTGGTGATTGAAACAATTATTTTTGGAGAAAGGATTATGAATCCATGTTCCATTCTAATGGGAATGTACATGATTGTGAGACTCTCCCATTTACTGTTTACTAATGCCCCTTGCTCTTTCTGCAGAACAATACGTGTGTGGTTGAAGCGAGATAGTGGTCAGTACTGGCCAAGCATCTTTCACAC